>NW_009610012.1:0-59128 GCF_000690535.1 Cariama cristata
CCCTGTTTTAGCCAAACCAGGACAAAAGGATAAAAGGTGACACCTCACTGAGAAAATCTCGGGGCGCGGGGAATCTTCCTGCTTTTTATGTCTCAAGTCACTACAGCTAAGGTTTGTGTTTATCTTATATACATGACGTGCAAGGAAGCAGGGTAGGGACAGAGGGGAATGGAGGAGAGGCTTCTTGTGTGGGTTGACATGTTGAGCTTCATGCTAACCAACAGCAGCAACAAGAGAAAACATCCACAAAGTTAAATCTGACCTCAGAGCGTTGCATTAAGTAACAGGTGCCCAATTCAGATCTCTGTCCTGCTTTACAGTACTAGCAACGTTGTTATTTCTGTGGAAGCCATGCCTGTTCACAGCGATATCAGTAAGCTCAGAACCGGGTACAGACATTCCTACAGCTTGTATGGAGTGAAGAGTAAAGATAATAGGCATACAATTCCCTTCCATTAGGCAAAGGCTGGGCACTTGTCACTGATTCGTTTGGGGCAGTGGGAGGGAGTGGGAGGTAATACTGAAAGTGAATTGTCTTGCTAGATTAAATTACCTTGGTTGTCTGTTCCACTTCTATTTCCAGTATTAGAGCCCTAATAGGCGTGCACAGCTGAGTGCTGCTTTGCCTGAAGCGTGCATCCGCGGAGCAGTCGATGGAGTTCAGGGAGGCCCTGCTCCTGCTGGTGTCTTTGCAGGAGGATGAGATTAAACCTGCAGCCCACATGGAGCCTGGAGGGGGACATGTGGATGCTAGACCAAAAAACATTTTCTTCTAAGGTCCCCGAGAGATTTTTATTCAATTATATGGCTGAAAGATTGCCCCAGATAAGATGAAGCTGATCCCAGTGCCTTCCTAGCGTTTATCTATCTGTGTGTCAGTGTTGTTTCTCCTTCTGCAGCAGGGAGAGGTGAGCTGCTCCTGTCAACAAAGGCTCGTAGCTGCGCGGTCAAAAATACAAGTGCTGTTGCCCAGGGCATCATGTGTGTTCTCAGGGCTGTAACGTCCACAGGAGATGTCTTGTCTGTTCTCACTGGCCTTGCAATAGGGAGGCTTTACTCTGGATGCAGTCGTATTGGGGGCCTTAGGTGGGATGAGTCAGGACCTCATTTCGTATTTGGGTTCATAGTTACAGTTGAAACACACACATCATGTGGTTGAAATGGTTGCTGCTAGTAAGGTGCAGGTCTAACATGATGTGGCCAGAGAGGGTAAATGGTCATGGTTTTTGTATTCCCGTACTGTGAGGCTGACTCACTGAAACTTGCTTTAGTACCTTTATGTACAATTATAATGTTTGGGCATGAGGTGACTGTGAATGGCAAGTGGAGACCTCCATCTGTGCAAAGGAGCTCTCAAGGGCGGCAAAAACCTGATAAAGGCTGCCGTCCCCTTTTGCGACTGTTTGTACGATGGGACTTTGTCTATTGCGAGACTTAAATCTATTACAAAATTGTGCTGGTCAAGGCAGTACCATAGCCTCTGGGAGCTGTGGTCCCTCTAAAATTCAGGTGGAGAAGAGGGTATGTTGGGCTGAGGGACCTGCCCAGCCATAACAAGGCTGAGGAAATTTATTCTGAGTGGGTTAAGGGAAGGTGCACTTTGACTGCTCTCATGTGAGCTGGCTGTTTGCTCTTCACTGCAGCCCCAGCTTTGCTCAAGCACCATGGAGAATCTGACCGGTAAAATTTAATGTCCTTCTGCAATGTGTTTAAATAAAATATGATACGCCCTCGACTGTATACGCCTTGGTCTCAGCAATGAAGGAAGTATCATAATGGTGTCCAGGTAGAGGTCAAGGCAGGACTGTTGCAAACATCAGGAATTTAGTTGCTGTGAAATTTAAATGAACAGTGCCTTTGGTTGTCCTCTCTTCCTCCTTCTAATTTCATTTTAAATACCTTTTTCAGTCACGCTTTGGCAGATAATTTATATATAGCAAAGAAGACCCAGAAGTTATAAAGCCTGAGAGTGGTTCTTCAGCCTACATTAAGGAAGGGATCAAATCAGGTGGTCATGGTGGTCTCTTCTAGGTATAAAATATAGGAATAATAAAATTATTGTAAAGTCTAGTTTATAAGATTGAAACAGTATTTCATTTATTAAAAAAAGGAATTTACATTAAAAAATAATAACCTAGTGACCAAGAAATAATTTCAAACTAATCCCAGTTCCAATGCAATTTGTTCCCTTCTGATGTATTTGGTTCAGGCATTTGAATGCCTATGTTATTCAGGGTAGCATTTGTTCCATCTTTCTGTGTGCATGAGTCGCTTAGCAAAAACTTCTGCAAAAACTTCCCTCTTTAATAAGCTGTATTTCACAAAATGATTTCTAATATGGCACTGTTAACCAGGAAATATTAATGTTTCAGGGAGAAAAACACCATTAAAGTTACATGAACACCTGTATATGATTAAAATTGCCTAGTGAATATGCAGGTTGAAAAACTGTAGCAGGTATTTGGGCAGCTATTTATCGAAAACCAAGAAATACCAGACTTGCTTCTTACTGGCTGCATTGGGCATTTAAAGTGGCTTCCAAATCTGGTCAGTAAAGTCAGTAAACTAGTTGCAGTGATTTTTGTTGTTGGTTTCTGCTGTTGATGAAGGTGAGATGAAGTTCAGTCTGTGTCATCTTAAATCAAGGAATTGCTGTAACTTCATTTCATCTCTGCTCATCTTTCTCATTTTCTCTGTCTACTCTGGGAAGGTTGGTGGCTACACAAGCTACGTGTGCTTCCTATGCAGAAACCACAGAATTTTCTTCTTGTGCCATTTTTTCCACTTAGATCAGTGTGCATGGATTGAAGTGTGCATGGTTACCACTGCAAACTGGGCTGAGCAAAAACTTGTGCCAATACCAAACAGGCCATGTCATTTCCAACCTGTATACATGTGCGTGCATGCACACGCATATGGGATCCAGTGTTGACTTGGTATTTTCGTGTTGAGCTGGCTAAGCAGTGGTAGGTGTTATTTCCTCTAAGGGTGTTTATTTAGTATACAAGTTATGTTGACTTCCAGGGTATATGATTTTTTTTTTCCTAATGATAGAAAGCTATCGAGCATAAGAAGGATCTGTCTGAAGATATGGCAGAAGTATCCTATTATACCAAGCTTGAATTGGTTACCAGGACAATTCTATTTATATAGTGTATAATTGTGCATATAGATTTTTTATTTTTTGTCATCAAGAAGCCAAAATGCTTTCAGTTGGGAGTTCTGCTGTCAAAAGGCAGCAGTAAGTGTCCCTGAGTGTATAGCATCCTGTCATTTTGCTCAGATGCAAGGACAATCAGAAGTTATACTAGTGTTTGGTATTTAAAGTAGTACTTAAGTAGGAGGATGTAGAAGAGCCTATTAAAATATAAAAACAAGTGTATCCTATAAGCTTTCCAGAACTCACTTTGCAGTATTTCCTCATTACAGGCTGCTGCAGTGAGCCTGAGAAGTGTTTCTTTGGCACTCAGTTTTTCTCCTCTTACCTGATACTGCAGGCTTAACTCATATATCACAGCTAAATTCTGCTGTATCAGTCACTTTCATGGCAACTGCTTGCAGAGGGTGTCACTTTGCTGTGGGCTGAAGCAAAAGGCGATGATGATGTGTCCCAAACTGTTGTTTAACAGTGACGGTCCCAGGTGAGTGTGGGAAAGAAGCTGCCAGCTACTCTTGGTGGAGTCAGAACTTCAGTGTCGCGGCTCCTGGGTTCTTAGAAGATGTTTTGCTTCAGCTCCAGGAGCAGAAAGATGAAAATACTCTCTGTGCTGACAGAAAAAAAGAAACACAGAAATCTTTGGATGGGGGGAGAATAACAACTTTTCTGGCAACTTTCATGTATTTAAAAAAAAACAACAAACAAACAAACAAAAAGCCCCAAAAACAACCAAAAAAGACAGGGACATCTGATGTACCTTACGCTGCTTGCCACAACAGTTTCACGTATCTGCCATCCTGTGTAGTCCGGGATGCTGGTTCTGCTTCAGACAGGAAAGCGCCTTCATGCTAATATCCATCAGGGAATTGGAGTAAACAGTGTGCTGTGTGCGTGGTTTGTCTTCCCTGACAGCTTCTCTTTTACATCGAGATACATTTGGGGATTTGCTTGTTTCTTAGTGAAACAGCTAACTCATGCTCCTCAAAACGAAGTCATCAGTTGCTTTGCAGTCTTGTTTGTTTGGTTGGTTTGGTTTTTAAGTTCTTCATATAAGAATTTTCTGAGTTTGTATTGCAGTTTTAGTTACATGTATATAGAGAGATAGGTAATACATTAAAAAAAAAAATTGTGGAGCTCACATTGTGCCCCCTTCCTCCTCCACACACTACCCCCAGTGTTCGTTCCTTGCTGTTTAAAGAAAGTTCAGAAAACTAACATTAAGGGAGTTGAAGTTTTTCCTACGTCCAGTCTTGTTCTTTATGCTGTTCATTAGAGAAAGTATTCCCAGTGTGAATTTTGCTCCCCCATTCTGCTATTGGATGTCTATTTTAATTTTGTATATGTCACTAACTGAAATTGTGGCAAAGATTATTGAAATTGTGGCAAATACTTGAGGGTCATGTACGATTCCAAGGTCTGAAATATTTGTGTGCATCTCGCTGTATCCTTGGAATAATATTCCCTATCAGTAGAACACTATAGTATTTGATTAAATTATGAGCCCTTAGATTCTGAAACAGTCTTGCTCCGGATTGAGTTACCATAGGTTAATGCGTTACCCAATGTTAGCTGAGCCACTGTCACTGTCCATGTGAGCTCTCAGTTGTATTCTTTGCAGATAATCCTGTTTGTAAATAGAAACTATTTACTAGCTAGGTGGTACCGCGCTACAGTAATAGGACTACATGGCTGATTAGTATTTGCAGAGTGATGAAAAGGAGCAATGAAGAAAGATATATACCTTGTGTGTTTTGCTTTATATTCTTTTGGGTTTTTTCATTGCTATTTCATTATGTTAAATGAGGCATTCAAGAGTTTGCTTGGCTGTGAGGGGAGATGGAGGCTTGTATTAAAATGTCGTGGTATGTTAGTATATTGGCAGTGCATCCCTCTGATAAATGATATATTCAAAATCTCCGTTTATTTCTAAGTGCAGTGTAATTTTCTCTGCTTATTTTTCACAGGAAGTTAAGGTTTAGGCGTTAAAGAAGATGAGAATTGATTCAGGTGGCTTACCGACTGATGGAAGCAGGGAATTGACTGATTTCGCTAAACTTCATTTCTTAACGCTTTGCTTTGCTGTGGTTTGTGCTTTGCAACCACGATGGCCTTTCCATGCAGTGCAGGATTGCTAATGCAAGGTCTGCGGTAACTTATCATAACTCCTCATTCTCTGTGATATATCTTAGATCTTACATGACTGTGAGAGCAATCTCAGAAGTTTTTTTCTAGTCCTAGTCCTGTTTGAACTGTATTTGTAAATGAAGTGCAGATCTGATGAAGAACAGGAAAACCTGTTCCCTTTCCTGACATCAGTTTGACCAGGGGCTGACTTGTATGCCTCTGCCTGTGTTTGGAAAAGGGTTCTGAAGGAAAAGAAGTGATGAGTTCTTAGGGAGAGGCTAAAAGCCTCTGATATTTCCTACTAATATTTGTAAAATTGCAGTGCTTGTTTTTCTTGTTGCTCTAAGTAGCATCTTACTGTTTCAAACTACTGCACTAGGGAACTCCTCTATGCTGTGTGCCAAGAGAGTCCTGAATTAAGTCCCTGACGATTACCTTTGCCCAGCAGGTCAAACATCTTTATCAGCTGGAGACTCAACTACTTTCCTAATTTAAAACCTTGATCTTGAAATTGGAAGCAGCTTTTACTTCGTGAACCTTTGGATTGCTGCCATGGGGGTAATTATCCATGCAGTTTTGCTTCCTTGAGCATGTTCGGCTGTACAGCAGTGATTAAAAAAAAAAAAAAAGAAGGAAGAAAATAACAGTTTTTAAGTAATTCCTTACCTTCACCAGCACACTTACCATGATGATTAGCATTCCAAAGCTGATAGGCAACCAAAATCTTTGATTGCTGTTTTCATTTAGGAAAACCCTGTAATGTTTTGGTTGTTGGGGTTTTTTTCTGCCTATGCTGGTGCTGGTTAAATTTTCATTAGAGGAATGACTTCCTACTGGAAAACATCACTTTCTTCTAAATACCCTATTCTTTTGCTGAGTCTTCAGCTCTGTTTGCTTGTTTCTGTGCTGGTGGCCCTTGGATGGGAGGCCTTTTAAAAAGTTGTATGCATAAATCCAACTTAACTTACAGTTTTGTAGATGATGAGTGTTTTTCTCCTGCATCATTTCTTCTCGCGTTGCAACACATTGCTATTGCATGTAGGTTACTGACCAGCTTTCTTTGAAGTACTTGCAAGCAGCCAGACACACACTGTTTATCACCTGCAGAAAAGATAACTATATCTTCACTCCATGCTCACCCAACATGTGGTTGAATTTTTTTTCTTTTCCGATGGAATCGATCAGATGGAGCAGTGGCAACAAGAGAAGAACAAACAGTGCATTGTAACAGGACTCAAAATACTGTTGGTGAATAGCATTGAATAAAGAAGATCTATATCCAAGCAATTGCTTTTGCGCCTTTTGTATTTGAAATGCTTGCAATGTTATCTCTTTTCTCAAAAGTAGTTTCACCAGAGTGTGGTGTTAATTGCTTTTCCCAGAAAAAATAAAGGTATTACTTCTTATGCTCCAAAATAGTTCCTATTCCTTTCTGATAATATGATTTCAAACCCTCTCGAACATTTTGAGTTCAGAAGGGAAATCACTGGTTAAGCTGGGCAATTTTGAGAGAGATATGCAGTTAGTGAGTCATATTAAAGATAGAAGAGAAAGGAGAAGTAGTGACTGTTAATGATACCTTATGAAGCCAAGTTACAAGACAGCACAATGGTAAGTGAAATTCAGCAAAACCGTATGTCAGGTAGTGAAAGAAATTGCTTGGATATTTTCATGACCTCTTGTTAACATTTCTGCCAAGTGGTTTTAGTTAAATATCAATGTGAAATGCTGTATGTAAACATCTGTCAGGCTTCATTAAGAAAGGCTTGCATTTATTAGAAGCATGCTATTATATAAAGACTGGTTCCTCCCACCTGATTTGTGTAATCTTCTGTGTTTGCTGAGCACTCAGCAAGAAGAGGTTGCAGAAGTACAGAGAAGGGCAGCAAGAAAGCTGAATATTCCCCTGTGAAAATAGATGAGGTCCCTAGTAGTGATAATGAATTAAAAATCACATGACAAAGTGTGGTACTGAAAGTCTTCCCTGTGCTTACAGTACAAAGTCAAGGGAGAAGCAAGAAAATCAAAAGGCATTGTACATAATCAGGTCTTTAATGCACCATGTAATTAACCCATGAGCACACTACAGAAGATAGTGCTGATACACAGTTTCCTAGGATGAAAATAAAGATCGTATCTTTGATAGAAGGAATAAAATACCTTAACCTAGCTACAGTGAAACTGCTTGGGATGACATGCTGTAGAGCCTACTAGAAACCTGCTTAGAGGAGTTCATTTTCACATGAGCAGAAATGTAACATTATTGTTTCCTACTGTCCACATCTTAGAATTTCCTTTTTGAACTGCCTCTTTTTAAAGCACTTTGCAGAAGAATGGTTAGGTTATCTTGACTTTAGCCCAGCCAAACCCATCCTGGAAGTACACGTACCTTCTTGTTAAGGCAACAAGACAGACCTCATTAAGAGATCTTTAAAAGAGCAGCACTCCTTTTCCCACATAGCCATTGCACAATCATTGTGGTCTGTGCTGGGACACAATAGCACGTTACTCAGTACATGCAGACGATGGGGAAGAGACCTAATGAGGATGCCTTTTGGCATGGTCTGCTTTCAGCTGTTCTATCAAGCTTTATTTAAATGACCTAAAGGTAGGTCACGCATAAATTGCTTGTGTAATAGCTATTCATACTGTCTAAGACTTCTGAGATTGGTCAAAGGACTCTGTGTAGTTATAGTTCGTGTATGTTTAATACAATCTACTGAAGAGCTAATTAAGGGGAAAAAAAGGCTCAGAAGCAAATAAACTATAGCCATTTATGGAGTTACTTGTTATGTCAATGCGATAGAGAATGTGCCACCCCACAATGGAAAGCTAATTATTTTCCTGCCATGACAGCTTGCTAACCTGATGTATTGGTAATGAACGGATTAGATGGAGGTTTGGCAGCCACTAACATGAGTGAATGATTGCTTTTAAAACCAGTTCATGCTGAGGTCCAAGCCAGGTAATGATTATGACAGCTTAGAGGCAATTCTGCATCCATTATTTAGTGTATATCTTTCTTTCTCTTTTTCCATAGATATTTAAATCTAATTATATGTGTACATCCCTCAGAACTCATACATACAGCTGGAATACATGAGGAAGTCTTCTCATTACCTAGTCTGTAGCCTAAACATTAAATCTGTGGCTTGGGTTTTTATTTCAGTGTGTTTAAATAAGGTATGTTTTCCTTCTCCCATGGCTGTTGTGTTTTGCTGTGGTTGGGTAAGCTGCTAAAACATGGAATAATTGTCAGATCCAAGGGGAAGTGAGGTCCAGGTGTGTTGCCAAGGCTGCCTGGCTTGCTGGCAAGCAGACGTCAAGTGCCCCGTTTATATGCCTGTGGTGCTGAAAAATAACCACTCCCTTGATTTTTCTTGCTGGCAGCTCATTCAGCAGAGATGCGCAGTTTTCGTTATGAGCAGGTGATGTGTTTGTCAGTATGAGAGGACTTCTTAATTTCACATCAGTCGCATGTTTAATCTTCAGTCTTCTTAGTTAAGTTTGTTCTGACAGCTGATTCTTCCCCGTCAAAATGACTGAAGAGTCAAGTCAATTATCTTGAAATACATGGGTTTATGTTTGTTCTTAGGTATGACTGGTTTGGCTTTGGCTCTGAGGGCTGTTGTGGTGCACGCTCCCTCAGGGCCCTAGTGCTCGTCCCTGGCTGTGCTGCTGTCTGTGCACCAGAAGGTCCTTCATGAAAATCCCTGTGGTATCAGCTAAGGGGAGGAGCAGTCTGGAAACCTTTACAGTCCTTGAAGCAAGTTTTGGGGAGAGCAGGTGAAGTTTTCTGGACTCTGGTTGTGAGGACTGCTAGCAGAGAGGAATATTTGGGTTGGATAGTTGACAGCGAAAATCTCCCCTGACACAAGTCATGTAAATGAAATACATGGATTACAACATCTGAACAAGATTCAGATGACATAAACCTCAGTCTCATTTACCCCAAGCTGGGATTAACTCCAGAGGTGGTTCTCACCCTTTGAGGTCCAGCTGGCGGATTTCTAACCTCCTGACTAAGCGTGTTCTTTATACATGTGTGTGTATACACATGTGCTGTGGGGGTCATCAGACACCATGCTTAGTGAAACCACTTCCCACTTTGGGAACTCCCTCTCAAAATGCTTCCCTGCAGTGGGCCATGGCCATCACCCTCTTACTTCACCTCCCAGACATTGGGGACAAACTTTTTAGTAGGACCTGTTGCAATAGGACAAGGGGTAATTGTTTTAAACTAAAAGAGGGTAGATTGAGACTAGATAAGGAAGAAATTTTTCATGATGAGAGTGGTGAAACACTGGAACAGGTTGCCTAGAGAAGTTGTCAATGCTCCATCATTGGAAATGTTCAAGGTGAGGTTGGACGGGGCTCTGAGCAACCTGATCTAGTTGAAGATGTCCCTGCTCATTGCAGGAATGTTGGACTAGATGACCTTCCAACCCAAACCATTCTATGATTCTATATGCACAGACAGTAAGATGGGCTGTGTACTGGAGTGGCAGCTGTAGCTTCCTCACTGCTTTCTTGAGACAAGGCAGTTGGCAATTTCATGTAACATGTTCATCCTTCCATCTGGACTATACTGAAATAGATGCATGGGGAAAATACCTGCTCCGTGGGTGTGCAGACCATCATACCCTCATTTTGCAGAGAAAGGTGCAGGAGCACTGTACCAAGAGCTGCAAGGCTGCAGTTGCAACAGAGCATTAGAGGAGAAGAGGTTGCCTTGGTATTACAGTCCCTGAGATGAAAGGTGACATTTTGGCTGGCTGCCTGAAGGTGTGGGCAGTTGTCATGTCATTAGGTGTCCCTAGCTTATGCTGCAATACATTCGTTACAGTTATGAGGCTCGAAATCTGGTGTTTGTATTTCCTTTTTGTTGCCTTTTCTTAATAAGTGAAAACAGAGGTTTGGATTTAATCATATAATTTCCACAGAGCGTGGTGCATCACCGATAATTCACACATGACTGTAACTAATACACATGAGTTAGGTCCCTCCTTGGCTGCGTGCTCCTTGTGATGGGGTTAGCTATGGATTGGAGGTGCAAGAGCAAGTTCCGTAATTAGAGTGGCCCAAAGATGCATTCCCAACTGGGCAGCCCCATAAAAAGGTAAATTCTCACCTATTATCAGTAGAGCTCAGCATTAAAGTAATTTTAAGGTCGTCTCTTCTTATCATGTAGTGGATTGTCTGTACATTCAGGCTATAGGTGGTGGTGGCACAGGTGGGACTTGGATGAAATGAGTAAAATACTGGGTTTAAATAGTTCAATGAGTCATTTCATACATTCCTGTAACACCTCTTGTTTTGACGGAGTGACTGCTGATTTACCTCCAGATCAATGACAAGATGATTTGATCTATTATCTTTCGTTTACCCACCCTGCTTACTTGCCTGCTTTATAATTAAAAGTTTGTGTTCCTTTTTAAATTTGCAAGTTAGTTCATTAGCAGAGTTCCAATTGAATTGGGGTTGGGAGCAGAAGCTACATACACAGATACTGTTACGGTTCTGTTGTGATTCACTGGTTTTTGCACATGGGCAGCTGGATGTGTGGGAGGTGGTGTCCATGTGTGTGACTGCATCTTGTGTGGAGTTGGAGACATAAAACTTCCTCACCAAAGCCCAGCCCCTAACTTTGGCGTAGGTCCTTTGGATCAGCTTTGAATATCCCAGCCAAAGAAGAACTGTATGTAAAAGGCATATCTTGCTGCGAGTTGAATTTTAGTACTTAGTTATTTTGATTTTTGGAGTATGTGTGTTTTGATAAAATAGGGACTAGCTTTTGATGCCCAATTTTTCCTTGCGGAGGTAATGTATATAGATGTATATATACAGGAGAAGACGCTGCCAGTTTCTGTGGCTCACTGAGCCAACCCTAATCTCCATGGGAGTGATGGGACTCTTGAGGAGTTGCTGTTGTCTTCTGTCTGTGAACTTCCAGACCTTCTTGTCTTTGGGGTTGCGATGTGTGCTTTGGTCATAGCAGATTGTGCTTAGCAGTAATTAGCATGGTGTCTAATCCTTTCTGGTTTAGGGCATATTGGCATGGAAAAGAATTATATGACATGACAATGCCTGGAAAAGAACAGAGTAGCCTCATGTGAATGTGATTATTCATCAATGTGGGTTGATGTGGTATACATCAAGGAAGGAAAAATAGACTTGATAGCGAAAGGAAGGAAACCCCTCTGAGTTCAGGGAAAGCACAGTGTCTCATGTGGTCTTTGTAACTTAAAATAATGAACTTACTTTCAAACATAAGTTTATTTGATTATATTTATCTTTATAATTCCAGATGAAATAGTGTTATTTAAATGGGTGTCAGGCCTTCCATTTATGGAAGGTGAAATGGCATTTGCATTTTGTGCTTTCTCAAAGCCTTGACTTCCCCAAAATTGTTTTAGTGTGACAAACCAGCTGCAGTGATAATTAAAGAGAGAATAGCTTAGCATAAATGCATATATATGCTCTTTCATCATTTTCATAGAAAGACAGCTGAGTAGTTCCCAGCAGTGAAGTCTCAGTGCCTGTTTTCCTTAAAAAAAGTTCAAGAAATACTTCAGAATACCCAAAACCTAATGATTTCAGCCCTCACAAGATGCACCCACAGGAGTACCAAGCTGCTGGATGAGTTGGTAGAGATGGGTTTCCATGGATTGTTTGGGAGTTTGGTAACATGACACAGATTTATTCAGTCAACCTCCGTTTCTGGGGTATTTTTATTAGGAAGGTCAGTGATCTGTCTGAGCCTAATTATCCCATCTGGCAAGTGCGCTTGAGGCACACAATTTCCCTGCAGTTCATGTGCACAAAGACATGATGTGGTTAGCATGTTATTTATTCAGCTCTGACTCCTCAGCTGAACAGAAAGGTATCTGCTCGCAGCTGCATTGCCCAGGGTAGCCTTAGATGTGGCTCTGGGAAAAGACTCAAGTTTGCATCTCCAGCTTTATAGGGAGAGCTTCCTCTACTGTTCTGCTGTTGTTTTAATCCTGTTTTTTTTAACTCATTCTTTTAATGGTCTCAGAGGACAGTTAAAAGCTGTGTGTTGATTCAGAACTTCTTTTCAATTTTTCAGAAATTTCTTTAGTTCTTCTGGTACCACTGGAATGGTAGGTGGACTTTTCAGAAAGACCTCCAGGTCTTCAAGCTGCAGCATCATACAGCTAGCAATGTCTATTTTAAGTCTTTATACAGACCTCCATGAGCACAGTATGTAGTCAGCTCGACCATCTCCAGAGGAGTTCAGCCACACGGTGCATCTGTAACGCGTAGAAGTAGTGTTGGAGGAGAACGCTGGTGGAGCAAGTACCATGTCTGTGGTCACGCACACACAAGACGTGGAGGAAAAAAGAAATGAACATGTTAACTCTTGGGTTATATATTAGCATACGAACTGCTAAAACCCTCCATTCTTTCCTAGGTCATCCATTCAAAATACCAGCCAAAATTAATATGCATTACAGACAGTCAGTATATTTAAACTTTCACCAAGACTATGTGCAAAACCGAAATCTTCAGAGACATCATTATTAATGAGGCTGCTCAGTCATATGCAATAATATAGATATATATTTCAAGACATCCATTTCTATGCTTTGTAATCCTATTTCAGCTCTGAAAAGAATGTAATATAATTCTTGCTGGAAAATGTTTTAGATAAATCTATGAATTTGGTCAAATCTCTATGTCCTTTATCTGCTGCTAAGCTCTTTCATTAGTGGCTCCTGACAAAACAGTGCTATGTAAAAGGTGACAGTCAAACTGATAAAAATCCAATTTTCTTTGTTTAACCAGAAACAGGTGTGCAGTCTATGTATTTTCTCTATGAGGTTTGAGACCACTGATGGGATTGAGATAGGTCTGTAGCTATCAGGTTTGCAGCTTGAATCCTGTCACTGGCTGTTTTCCCAATAGTATGAGCTATACCTATTAGTGGAGGCACAGAGCAAAGCTGTGCCAAACTGTGATACAGATTATTTGCAGTAGAGCAATAAAAGAAAACAAAATATTATTATATCCCAGGAACATGCTGATATATAGAGGTTTTGAAAAACTGTAATAAGGGAAGGAGAACTCAAAGGAAAAGCTTGCTTTTTTTTTTTCTTTTCCCTACTTCTGTCTAGGATAATGTCATAAATGAGTAAAACAGGGTGTGCTAGCCCTCGTTATGTCTGTGTTTGTAAACATGCAGACTTGTAGAGAGAGTAAACCTCTCTCTTCTGGTGCTGCAATGAAAATGTGGATGATTTTTCTAGTATAATCATTGAAATGCGAAATGTTTCAACAAAAAGCTTATCATTCCTTTCTTTGGAAGATAACTCAGAAAAAGTCTGGGATACTTTGGCCATATGGAACACAGTAGCATTGTTTCCTTTCCTGATGAATTTGATTTGGTACACTGGTCAGATAAGCAAGGAATTATAATTGCAGATATTGCTTGATCATCTAAGCTGATCTTTAATTCTGCCAGCGTCTTAGTTTAAATAGTGCTTAAGTGATTTAAGGAAAGGAGATGGAAGGTATAGGAACAAGGAAAAAAAGAGAAGAATTAAGAGGAAGAATGGGTGAAGAAGGAGAAAAGGAAGATGAGAGAGGGAGAATTGGACTCTGGCATCTGAAGAAAAAGGTTGTGTACCTATAGTGAGGTAGGCAAGAGGCTCTCTTACTTGCAGCCTGATGTATGTTCTTGTTATCTGTGTTTAGGGGAGAAGAATACACCCAGCTGCAGGGTCAAGTCGAAATGTTTCCAAGTGAAGAATTAGGGAGTGTGAGGCATGGAAAGCAGAGCCGTGGTAGCCGTATATTCTGCACAGACCCTGCGTCTGCATGGCTGGCTGTAACCCTGCAAGGCAGACAGGAGCAAACCGCATGGTACATGCGTCTCTGTCTTCCCTGAATCCGTCCTGCACTCCCGCGAGCACCAGATTTATTTCGTTGTTTTAATCATCCTCAACAAAGTCATCCATCAGCGTCTTAAAACTTTCCTCCTAGAATAGGAACTAAGCAGCCATTTTATTGATGAGCTTATTGAGATTTTATTTGCGTCTGACAGTGGCTTTCATCACAACATGGTTCTGTTGCTTTGGCAGGAGAATTTTATCCAAAATACATGAAACAAAGGGGAGGCTTGGCACAGCTAAATGTTTATTAAAAAAGAAAAATAAGTTGGTGGTAGAAATCTGTAGTCAGTAGAGGCACTGGGGTATTCAAGAAATAGAACTATTAGCTAAAATTCATAGGGGTTTTTTGGTTGGTTTGTTTTTTATTAGTTACTGCCTTTGGTCATAATAGATTTTTCATGACCTTGGAACTAATTGTGAGCAGCAGAGGAACTTCAGGAAAGATTGAATGATTTCACTTCTGAGTTGTTTTTCCTGGGTAAACAGACATGATGTTTTTCATTGTTGGCAAAAGGTTTCAGTGCTGCAGGTTGTAAAGATACCATTTTGTCTTTTGCAAGCACAAAAATCACAGGGAAGTTGGTTTGGGTTTTTTAGGAGAGTGAAGGAAAGAGGAGAAGCTGTAAGATGCAGCCCTACATATACAGTATCCTCCAAGTTCAACATCATATGCAAATTCATTGTGATGTACTTTATGGAATCCCAGATTTTCAGTGTCTAGAGCAAGCATCCTCAGCATGAGAAACTGAGGGACTGGGGACCCAAGGGCATCTCATCCAGTATGAGTCCATGACATCCCTAAGCTCTGTTGTCTGAGGGAAAACCGTGATGCCCAGTTCTGTTTGTCACCATCAAAGCTGGTGTTGGCTGGAAAAAAAATATTTAAGGTTTGCGGAATGATTTGCTTTTTCTTCCTCTTTCATTTTAAGGAGATGTCATCTGTTTCAAATGGGAAGTGCTGAAACGAGCATTTCTGATCTGTCTGGTGACACCTGTAGCTCATGTGAAGTTTTTGGAAGCGATAATGGATTCATTGCTTGGATAAAATTACTCCCTCCCAGCTGCCTTTGTGTAGTTTTACATTTGCTTGCGTAAGTAACTAAAAAAGGATTTGTAGCATAGATTTCTTGACCAGATCAAGCAACGTGGCACGGCATCTCAATGCCTCCTTCCTCAAACCACATGGTCAAAAAAGTGTCTTGCTTAGAGGGACTTGCAGCTTTCACTGTGTTTGGGATTGGCTTGTGTGTGTTGGCAATAGTACTAAAGACTCTGACTCTGGGAACTAGGACTAGGTTAATTAGTAAGTATTATGTGAGTGAAGAATGAAAAGTAAATCCCTGCTTTAACAAGTTTACAGTCCAAATGCATATTTGTCATAAGGAGTATGTTGTTATATTCATAAATCCAATTCTTAATGCCACAGTCGCCAAACTATCAATTCCTAAACTATCAGTTGCCTATCCTGTACACACAGTGGTTTTCTCACCGACACGTTACCTTTTATAGCCACAAAACATAGGAGATTTGGCTAACGCTGAAGGGTGTGTATCAAGTATGGAGGGAAAAAATCTGATCAGCATTGTTATTATTCATGAATGGGACAATTCAGTACAGTATATTGATAATCCTGTGCCAACATGAAGTTCGAAAGTACTGAAAAAATAGAGAATCATGTCAATCAGTAATCTGGAAGCTTGGCCAGTGAATAAAGCAAGAAATGTTCAGGACACCTTTAAAAGTAATTATTATTCATTAACATGCTTATTCCAGTTTAATAAGCTTGCTTATTTGACCCTGACTTCAGTTTCTTTAATTGCTTTCATTAAGCCACAAAAAAGGTGTAAATGTTTAAGTAAATGAGGAACTTGCCACTTCTTTGTCCAATCTAGTAACAATATGTGTACTCAGACATTTATTAGTGTATTAAGCATAAGAGGTATTCTTAGATAAGGATTTACATCAAAATGAAGGTGAAGTGTCTCTCAGATTGTTTTCTTGTTTATTATGATTTTAATTGCCAAACTTTCTGACTCACTGGTTTGGACCATAGCCGGGTTAGATTTGGGTCATTGCCTATTTATAGTGTTTTCAAAATAGACAATGCAGGTGTTGGGTTGTGTGTATACTTACAAATGTTTCCTGTGGACTTCGGCTGTGTGCAGTTGTGCAGAATGGGAGAATTCAGATTGCTATTGTAACAATTTTACAGATTTTATTTAGCACAACTGGAAGGAGGAAGTTCCTTGCCCTATATATATACATGTAGATACAATGACAGAGCTTTGAGTTACCAAGTCTGATTTGGCTGTGTTGCACGGCTTGTGGCCATGCAGTCCTAACGGATTGAAATTAGGATAGAACACTGTTTTCTAAAGTTATCTCTGGAGAAGAAGGAAAACAAACAAACAAACAAAACACCAAAACCGAAGAAGAAAACACCAAGACAGGACAACAGCACTGCCACAAGATCTAATCTAGGACAAGGTCTTCTTGTAATAAACATCAGCAGTTGCATTTCACCACATAAAAAAAAAATAAAATTACCCACATCACTATATTACATCTGCTTTATAGTAAAGACAGAGTTGTGTTCTTTTATTTTTGTGTTTATTGATAACTGAAAGGCAGCTGTGAGGTGAGAAAGCACAGTCACTGCTCTGAATGACTCACATCTTAAATAAATAATCATGCAAGCCTAAGGAGAATGGGAGAAGGAAGAGGGTGACAGAGTTTGCACACACAGCATCTTGGTGTGTGGAGGTGCTCTGTAACTCAGTACTTCTTAGTGCTGACGGTGTTCAAGGTCGTGAAGTATTCAGAAGATCTCTTTTTCAGCTCTGCAACCTGTGAGTTTACCTCTCTACCGAGCTGTTGTCTTACATGTCAATAGCAGACTTGGAGTGTGTCCCACCACAGGAGATAGCAACGTCTTTGTGTGTCTCCCAAGCTGAGACATGGATGGCTTGGAAAGTTTTAACTGGGGAGAGATCCCTGCACCCCTCCTTCGAGCAAAGCTTCAGGTTCCCTGCGGTGTTGCCTGGTCTTCTCCAAGATGTTCAGGCCTCTCTGTTTCCTGTCTTTGGCCTTCAGTTTTCTGCACTTTTCAAGCTCCTGCTCACCCACAAAGATGCAGTGGGTTTTGGGGCAGGAACCCTTTTCCCTTCAGCTCTTCACACGTGGATGGCTGCTGCCTCCTCTTGCGGCTTCCAGGTGTCCCGGCTAGCAAAACAGCGTGAACCTTAGTGCCAACACCTCGTGTAGCATGAAACAACTGGCAATGGAGAAACCAATGCCCCAGAGCAATCTAGTGGGACTGCAGAGGATGTCTGCACATACGGCTGACCTGAAGGCATGAGCCACTGCGGTGCCGGGGGATGCCAAGCCAGCCGGCAGCGCTCGCCGAGGAGCCGCTGTGGCTCCGGGCAGCCACTGTCACGCGGCGCGGGGTAGAAGTGAATCATCTACAAACCGCCTTGCGGTTTAAAGGAGATCTGTTAGTATGCGGCGGTGTGGTAGTCAGGTGTGCCGTCAGATCGGGCAGTGACAGCTCTGCGAAGCTCTGGTGGAAGTCAGGACAAAACCGGCAGCGGAGAGTTGGCACATCAGTGTTGTAGTTCATTTTCTCTGGAAGTCATCTTTGGATTACTAAGAATTAGAGGATATGTTGACTCATTTGCCTGTGCTTTGAAACTAATGATTATTTGAAAAGGAAATAAAGTGACCGCTGAGCCAGGCGGTGCTGGCTGCTCTGAATGAGTGTTGCCACTGCAGGAATCGTGCACCCAGCTGTAGGTTTATGATTGTACATCTCTCTTTGCTGCAGGTTTAATGTAACTTAAAATAACGGGAGATTGAAGAGCGTGGGACAAACAGGAAAGTGGAATGGAAAACTGGATGTCATTCAACTGAAAAACCCTCTGTTAGAAAGTGTGCAGTCTTTGATGTCTTCGTTGTTTAGATCACATAGCATTAAAAATGGGATTAAGAACATGTTCATTTTATACATCATATCTCCACCATTACAAGCACTTTCAAGTTGGAGTCAGTTAAGGAGCTTTTAATGATAACAACGCAGTTATTTTTAAGACTTGGTAGTAAACATATCATGTCAATATTTTAAGGGTTTAAATTAATTATTTCAGTTTTACAACTTGGTAGAAGCTACTATAAGAAATAAACATGCCATATGAAATTCCATTGGCCAGGCACTCTTTAATCATACTCTATTCTTGTTACAACAGGAAGCATTAATTAAAATTGGAAGCCCGTGAGTAATTATTTCTTTCCTTCCAGTTTTCTTTGAATGGCATTATTACGTTCAAATCCTGCGTGAAGGTCGTGGTTAAGGTGGTTTAAACATCAATAAATAGTTTTCAGTCTTTCAGAGGCAAGGAACCACAAACTGGTGTTTTCCTATACAAGATGCTGTCACAGTTGCACTATTCTTTATTTTCTTTGATTATTAGAGTTTCTGATTACTTCCTTAAAAGGGGAGGAGGGAATTAAAATGGATATTTTATAATTAGTGTAAGATGACTACAGACTCTGCTAATAGTCTTTTGGGGATATTATTCGGGACAAGTGGTATTACAGATACCATCTCCTCTGTAATAACTGCCCATAAGCACATGCCCAATAGTAATAATACTCTGAAGTAGTTTGTCCCTTTTGCTGAGGTTTGAGGAGCAGGCAGCTCTATTCATTGCAGGGATCAGGCTCCAACGCTGCTCCTGACTTCTGGGCACGACAGCCCAAGAAAGTCCTGAGCCCCAGTCAGACCTGTAAGATGTTCCCTTGAACCAGGTGGACTTGCTGCTCCTTAAAGCAGCTGCAGTTTCTTTTAGGCAAAGGCTCAAGAGAAGAGGCTCAAGAACTAAGAATGAGTTCATCTAAATTGTCCTCCTGTTCTCTTGTCTGCGGTTGTTTTTGCTCTGGTATGACACTGTCAAAACAGAGATACCCAACAGGGTGTGAGGAGGGAGGGCTGTGCTAGCCACGTGGAAAAAGAAGTCTGCACTTGTGCACTCATTTATTTTATTTTGTAAGGGAGGCTGAGCTCTTGCTTGGTGTTTTCTAGATAGCAACAAGTCACGATTAAGCCTATAACTTTAAATTTCACCTTGCAGAGCAACGACTTTGTCAGTCTTTTTCTGCTTTCCTTTGCTCTGAGTTTCCATGCTGGATGAGCCAAGGCTGTTCACTGCCGGATCAAGTATTCAGGTTGCGCTGTGGACAGGTGAATGCTGACAGAGCTGAGCGCTCTTGCAATAACAGCTGTAAAGTGAACCATGCGGAGCCAGAGGCTTCAACGCCCGTCCCACGGAGTCTGATCTTCCTCTTCTCAGGTGGGTTAGTGCGCAGCTAGAGCACGTGTGTATCCCTCCAACTTGTACACTGCTTTAGTGTGAGCAAAAATTTCAGTTGTTTGTAAAGAAGCATAGTACAGAAAACCCATATCTTGACAAGTATGTAAAAGAAGAAATTATTGTTATTGGCAGTCTTCTGTTTGCTATATTTTAATATTTTAACCACATACATATACTTTTTCCTCTGATTTAGAATATCAAGTAGAATACTCTCTTTCTCTTTACACTTTCTGCAATGTAGACATACAGTGTAATATTTATATGTACAATACATGGTACAATAATGTACTATATAATACACACAGCATACTCTGTGTGTATATATATACATGTACACGTGTATATGTGTGCATACATGTATTCTTAATTTTGAAAACCCTGCTCCTGCAGTGAGTTTTGGTGTAATTTCAATACCTCATTGATGAGGACAGGGTATAAGTTGTGTATAAAATCATGTACTTACAACAAGCTAATGGCAGGATCACAGCTTAGTCCCATTAGTAATGTCCCCTGGTACATATTCTGTAATTGCTTTAATTGCTCTATCTCCTAGCTTTCCTGAGCAGAAAATGCCACTGAAAGGCTGCCATAATACCTGGTAAATATATTTCAGTCCAAGCTTCTAAATGCATACATGTCCTCCACCAGTCTGTTTTAGACATTGAGCTGTAACCAGAAATTTCAACTTGTTAGAGCCTGAGGTGACAAATTTTTGGGTTGGTTTTTGGATTGTGCCTGTTTGTAGGTTCTGGTTTGGCCTTGATGACCACCTCTCGGCAGTAGCCTAGGAGTGATGAATACATTCTTAATGATGGCACCCACCAATATATAGATATGCTAGAGATACTTTTATTTAAATTAGAAAAAAAAAAAAGAAAACTTTAATATAAGTATCCATGGATGACAACTCCGAAATACCAGAGGGGAACTAAATAATTCTATGACTGGTTTGACAAGAAAGGATGCAAACTCATTTTGAAAGCTCCAGGCTACTTTGGAATCCACTGAATTTCCAGTCTTCCTTTTAGTATTGGCTATCCATCCATAACTTGCTGGTCCTGGCAGGAGGTGTTGGCATTGCAGGAGCTGTCTCCAACTGATACTTTCCTTCTCCTTTATGCTGGATGAGTAGAGAATGAATCAGGTTTTGTTACGGCAAGGGAGAGTTTGTAGCAGTGTTAATTGATAGCAGTCATTGTGCTTTTAGAGACGTGGAGGTGGTGTGTGGATTGCTGAAGTTTCTGCAAGGGAACAGCGAAAGTACTATATGCATTCACACACACAAAAAGGAGCGTATTCCCCAACAAACATTTATCCAAATATGTAGATGTCCCAGTTTTCTTTGCCTGCAAGTGCACTAATCGGTTATCACACCAAAAGGTGTTTTGATCTGTCAGTGCTTTGCAGATTTTGAGCCCATATATTAACAACGTGATTAATCTTTGGTTAATTTTTCTTGCATGTTCTAAATTTCTGATATACTGGACACATTACATTATTGCAGAGCCTGAGCAGAATGTCATGTGTGTACACATGTAGCACTAATACTAGGACTGACTTGAGTTTCTGTGTGTAGGATGAAGCACAAACAAAGTCATTTGTGGCGCAGAGGTGATTTGAGAAGAGGGATTTACTTGCTGGGGTCTTTGGTTAACTGGAAGAAGAACTCCTCAAAGACATGGAGAAACTTGTTCAGCGGCTCCTCTCTGTTGTTAGACAGGTTGTGTTAGCTTTTGTTGACCCGCAGGTTCATGAGCCTTCAGTAAATGTTGATGAGATAATAGGGTTTTTTTCCTCTATTAATTGTAACCTGCAGCTGTTTGCTCCAAATGAATGTTCTTACTCCATCCTGTATTTTATGTTAGAACATTTTAGGAAATCTCCTTTTAACATAAAGCATGATGTAAGTTTCAAGATTTCTTGTAACTTCATGTAGAGCTGATTATGAGACACATTCCAGAAGCTTTAGAGATATTTTGTTAACACCATCAATTCTTTGGATCATGTTCGATTTATCAATAATTTAGATAGATGGCCTCAGAAGCTTTTCAGTAGGGCTTGTGCTGTACTGTTCATCTAAATAAAATTGCCCGTTTTGGTTTTTGTAGAGTCCCATCTACTGCTAGCAGCACAGTAGGAAAGGGGCCAAAGGCAGGTGTGTGAGAAACTTTTTTGTGTCTAACTCTTTCTGGTTTGAGTGTTATAAGCAGGTGTGAATTAATTTCTTGAGATCTTTGCAGACCCCTTTCTGTGGAGCTCTGAAAATGTATTTCCTATTTGGACCCCTGATCAGAACACTGAAGTGAAGGAAAATAGCTTTCAAGGTGATTCTTAGTGAAGCTATTCAGTGTTTGCTTTTCTACTTTGTGTAGTCAGTGTATCACTAGCAACATCTGGTAGAGTTAACTGGTATCTCAACAGATAAACAGGACCTGCTCGAGCAGCATCTGTTGGATTTTTTCCAAAGTGCTTAAGAACTGCAAGAAAAAGGCCTCAATATCTGAGTGATCTTTTCAGATACTAAACATCTGCCCAACTTGCATCTGTTCTTTGGGGTTGTTCAGTTACAACATGTCCCTCAGCAGTCTTCAACAAGTGCTTTGACAGCCAAAAAAACTGTAGTATATCTGTGAAAATTCCCAAGATGATACCAGCATCCTTATTCACTAGTATTTCACCTTAATTCAAGGTTTTCTGAGGAGCTGGAATTGCACTTTGTGTGCAGATATGGGCAACTTATAGAAGAATATTCCATGGAGATTTGTCCTGTGGGGACACCAGCTGAAACTTGCATCTTTTGTAGTGTCTTGTACTGTCCTGCACATCTGGAAAAATTTGTTGAGAAGGTAGGTGCAGAACAAATATGTGATGCACTTGAAGCAGGTCTCTATTTTTTTAAATGGCACAAAATCTTTCCAACACCCTATGGACTGGTAGTAACTGAAGTACAAACAAAAGTGATACTTCAGCATTCAACTTCCATCTTGGTGACCATCTTGAAAAGATACCCTTGTGGCAAGTCAATCCTGTATAGAAAGAAAATTCTACTGTACAACTGAAACTTGCCTGATTTAGACTTTCCAGCTCAGATTGTAACAATTCATCTCTCCTGCATGACTGAGAAGTGGCGACATGGAATAAGTGTGTGGCTTTTGCACAGAGATAGTGGTGCTCACTGGGAGAACAAGTAGGGTTGTCATCATGTTGCACGAATGGTTTGTGGTTGATTGTTACTGTATTTTAGATACTGTTGGCACTGTGACTGTGGGTTGGTCATAGCTCCCAATGATTTTAGTGGTTTGGAACAAAATCCTGTCTTTTATTGCTGTCTTTCTTTAACTTGTTTTGGAATTTGCTCCTAGTATTGAATTCAGAATTGCTCCATGATGAATGAACCAGTAATACCTGATTTTGCAAAGGTAAGACATCCATGCAGAGTGATCTGTTCTCCAGTAAATGAGAGAATGGAGTAACTAACTGATGGACTACGTTCTCCCATCAGTTATCTTTTGTATGCTTTTGTTACAAGAATCTGTTGCCTCTGAAAATCTCTTCGATAAAAGGAGTCTTTTGCTCTAGACACAGACAGATTCTTCCTTTCTCTGGTTTCTCATCAACCTTTGCAGTGGTAGCAGGACCAAGTCCCTGGGTATCAGTAGAAGAGCATGAGTCCGAGGGACATTGGCTTTCAGTACAAGTTTTTTTTCACTGCAAGGAACCTCACTGCATGTATTTCTTTTGGGAGAGCATGATCCAGCAGAGAGTGGTGATTTGGGAAGTTACAAGCTGGCACATTGAGGAGGAGACCCGCGAATACCAGTTGGGTGTGAGGAGCAGACTGATCGCCGGTTTTGTTTTCCTGAAAGTGCTTGGACAACTTCCATGTTCTGAGCAAGATGGACAAAACTCATATGGCCAAGAGCAGTCCTTGAGGCGCTTTTTAAGTGTGCTGTCCAGCCATGTTTAATTACACTTCTAGCTGGGTAAAACTTTCCACAAGTTCTAAAAGTCCCTGACCTGTACCTGCACTCATGCAGCCTAAGGGATGCAACACTATTTCAAACTTGCTACCGTTTGTCTTCTAATCCTTCAAAGAATCTTTCTCTTTTAATCCTTCAAACAAACATATTTTCAAAAGACTTTTTTTGTTTATAGTCAGCTACTAGCACAATTTGGCATCTGTGCCTATTTGCATCCCCTACCGAGAGAGCAGTAACTGAGAAAAAAGTGCAAGTCTAGTCCAGCATGTCCAGAGATGAGGTCCTGAGCGATTACTACTTTTCCCCTAAACTCCTCTCCATCTTTGTAGATACTAATGCTAATTAATGTAATTTCTGCAGGCAGTATAAAGCTCTGATGGGGAGTGGCATGTGAATTTTTAGAGAGGTTCTTTTTTAAAAAAAAAGTATATGGTTTTGCAGAAAATCTTTCTAATAATAAAACCAAGGCCTCTAAGGTTTACTATCTTGAAATATATAGGTACTAGTGAGACACACATCCCACATACAGACATAATAAAAATTGTCAGCTGCACACTGGAAGAATTCTTTGCAAATCCTATCTGCAGCTGCTATGGGTAACACTGAGGTTAGTCAGCCTATGAGCCACTCTTATTCCTGCAGATAGTCCAAAGTGTCTGAAAGCTTCATCCTGAGTCTAGGATGGCTTTGCAGGCTCCAGGTACCCAATGTTTGTCCTGTGCTGTTCTTCTGGGCTGTGCAGAAAGATGAGAGAGATGCAGAAGCTGGTCTGTGTGTAGTCTCTGTGTCTTCGGCTACCCCTTTGCGCTGGGGGAGCTCTCTGAGACCCCTGCACATCTCCATTTTTCAGTTCAGATTCCTCCAGCTGTGCCTTGCAAGGTGCCCCAGTCTGGCTCTTCCCTTCCAGGGGCATTGGTCACTGGGAAGGACTGGAGGGCATCCTTGGCGCACATGGGTCCCTGAAGAGCTTGCAGCTGGGTCTGGTGCAGACTCACATTTCAGTCCATTTCAGAAGATGTTCAGAAGTGGTTTTAACCACAGACTTGGCCACCGTGTGTCTCACCCTGATCCATTTCAAAGCCTGATCTGATTGTTGTCCCCAAATTATCTCATAACACAAAACAAGTATCTCTGCATCGGACATTTCCCACTGTGCCAGGCTGTGTGTCTGTGTTCAGAAATAACGCACCCCCTGTACCAGTTAGGCATCGTTGCACCTAGCAGGTTTATCTCCCTCAGGCTGCACACAGCTTAACTTCTTTTCCATTTGCAAATGTGCAGGTTATACGCTGAAAGTTTAAGCTTGCCTATGAAAAGAAAATACTTAAATTATTGCCCTCGTTCATAATCATACAGTTAACAATTATGCAGCAAAATAGCATTGGTCTGCATTCTCAGCAGGGCTCTATTAATCCAAGTCATTCAAGCTCATACTTGAAAGTCAATGGAGATAATCTGGTGTATGACAGCCGTGGATCTGGCTCATTTTTCACATGCTATGAACATTGCTAAACACATTCATACAAACCTCTGCCACAGAGATTCTTTCTGACCTTGAAAAAAAGGAGAATTTAGAACTTCCTTGTGTTTAAAATGATGGGAATGGAAATCTCTTTCTCTTTACTCATGTCTTTTCTTGCTTGAAAGTGAATTAAGGCAGAACAAATTTTATTATACAGTAGTACATTGTATCATGATTAGGGCCTCTGATAGAGCATTAAATGTTACTATTCTATATAATTTCCAGTTAAGCAACTGTAGTTGCTTTCCATGCTGGTCCTCTGCCTGTATATATGTGCGCACAGGTGCTTCATTTCATATTGCAGAGATAGGTAATTTTAAATTTCCTAATAATTTGAGCGTATGTGTCTGTGTGCATGCCACCTTAACACAGAAACAGTGACATAAGTTATGTGTACTAATCTAAGACTAATCTATTTATTGAACAGAAGTTTGGAGTGGGGGGCTGATCTTTGTTCTGAGTGGCACATTTGAATGTGACTCCAGTATATTCTCACCAATGCAAAGACTAGGTAGAATTTTACTGACTTGATATGTTCATTGCAAAAGCAAGTTTCAAGTACATATACAAATTGTTATATCAAGCACCAGTATATGTTCCTATTTGCAATTAATCAGTTTTTGAATTATCATAGCCATATATAACACATTAGTGAAGTAAAAAAGCTTTGATGGTGTAAGTTTGGGAAGCCAGGTTATTCTGTTCTCCCCTTCTTACCACCCTCGTTAAAAAAGCCTTTCCCCCCATTTGTTCTGTGTCCTCTTTGACTGAATGTGTAGATGCACCCTAAGTCTGACAACTCGTTTGGTCTTCTGAATCATCAGGACTGCCCATACTGCACCACGGTCAGCAGGACAGGCTGCTCGTGCCACGTGGGCTTGTCAGGAGAAGCCCAGTGTCCGGGGTTCATGGGGATGGACAGATGCCCCTGTGTATGGTGATGGGGTCTGTGGCACACTCCAGGTGTGTGTAAGGCCATGCTGGATGAGTAGGGAGCAGGGTCCTTGGGACACAGCATGCTGCACAGCAGTGCCATAAGCTACAGCTACCCAAAATGGCTCGCAGAGCAAAAGGTTTCATCGTTCATACTGTTAAAGCAGCTAAGCAAAGTCCTACACAGAAAATAGGATGCCCTTTGAAGGATTTCTGGAAGTTTAGAGCACCAGAGAATTCATACTTGACACGACGTGATGGTTTTCCAACCTGTCATCCCGTTGTGATTTTACATACATGAAATTACTGTAACTCCCATGAAAGTGACCTCTGTCACAGCCCTTTGTCATTTTACAGTATGAAGCCGTTGTGTGTAAGAACGTCAGAAGGTCTTGTGTGGCAGCAAAGGTTGGAGTGCCGACTCTCCCGAGAGGCGCGCAGGGTGAGCGGAGGTAGCGCAGAAGGATACTGGCTCTGCCGCGGGATCGCTCCCATCAAACAGGCTCGCAAGAGGGGGATTGAGGAAGCGTTTGGATTGCCGTGGGCCCTTTCTTTGGGAAGGCGGGCATGCACGGTAATACCTGGTGTGTTCGTCCCCAGTTGTTAGCCAGCTTTCATCTTGAGCAGTTTTTGTTTCTACAGTGTTGATATAGTCTTGCTGATGTCATTGTACCTGCCTTGCTCTACCCTAGAGGCACCTGTATTATTTCAGTATCAGATGAAATAATCTTAATAGGCTTTTACTTATAGGCTCATATAGAAATGACTGAACTCTTCGGTCCATGGAAGATGCTTTATAAATTTATCAATATTAAGTAGGAAATAAGCATGTGTCCACAGGATTTTTTTTTTTAAAAAAATCTTTCTCATATAATACCTGTCTTATTGCAAATGTGGATTTTTATTTTTTGAGATATAAAAGTTTTCCTACTAAAACTACTTTCTACTTCTTTTTTTCCTTTCCCACAGCTAACGTCCCTTGTTCAATAAAAGCAAAGTGGAAGAAGTGAAAAAGAAGTATGGAGAGGCAGAAAGACCTTAATTTTCAAAACCAAAAAAGCTTAAATTCTCTTTAAGTTTTTCAAAAATCTTTTTTGAAAGGAGGGCTGCTTAGAAGGAAACAAACATTAACTATTTTTCTCTCATATTGCACGTAGAAAAAGAGTAATTTTCTAGTATATTTTCAATGTATTTTTAATCATCCCTAGTAAAAAATGTGTTCAACACATCAGATCATGTCTGAAGTTGATGTTTTAAAATACCGTTTCTGGTCTTGTACTCACAATTATAGTCTGAAGTTATTTAAATGTTACAAAGTCATGCTAGTGACATTGCAACAAGAATATCATGTATAGACTTATTATAAGAGTGTTATGATGATTTATGCCATTAAATATGGGTCAGGTTGAGAAAGTTGTGTGTGTTTTCATAGCAGCCCTAGGCTTCTTTGTGTCAAATGCCTGCCTGTAGAGTTTAGGACAGTCCGTGGCTTTGAATATGTAACAAACCCTGTTCTGTGCTCACATGGGTTTCTGCTGGTCTGAAATCCAGGGTAACCTGTAGCTCCATTCATTCATTTTTTGAGGTTTTGGCAAAAAGAAAATGGAAATATTCTGACAATGAAAATGTTTTCTTGCAAATGAAAGATGAACCTTTTCATAAAGAATTAATGCTTGGGTGAAATTGGTTTAGACTCCACAATGAGCAAAATTTTAATTTTTTTCACTTTCTTTTCCCCTTTTGTGGGTTAGTGAATATGTTTCCCCTCTCAGATATAGAGTCATGGTAGAGTATCTAATAGACTTAATAAAAAACCCTACAAAGCTCAGATTTTGTGAGGAAAAAATGGTCAGATGACTGCTCCTCTGGGCTGCAACTTTGCAGCAATAGTTGATACTCACTATTTACTGCAAGAAGGAACTGATAGTGAAGTCTCATCTCAGGCCCTTAATAAAAAAAAAAAAAATCAGTTTGGTGCTACTGCCTCGCTTTCAGGAACCAAAGCAGGCTTCTCCACAATCATCTGGTGCCTGCTAAAAGTTATGGACCCACTCAAAAAAGACATCTGCGGTCTCCTTAGCTGCTTGCTGTGGGAAGCTGCAGAGCTCCCCGTTCCTGAGTGCACCTGGTTCACCTCTCAGGCTGAGTCCGTCCCCATCCAACCCACAGCAGTTATTCCCGTTTTGCAGAGTTGAGGCATAAAGCTGATGTCCCTGGTCCAGCCTGTGGGCCATAAAAGCCCATGGGGAGGGAAAGGAATCCATTCTGCTCACGTTCCTTCTGCTTGCACATCCTTGCTTTTTACAGTAAAAGCAAAAGTTTGGCTATACAAACCTTCCTTCTTTAAATCTCTGGAATGGAAATAGCCTGAAAACCTGGTCTTTTTTTGATTAAAGAACTTTCTGAATCCTTCAACAGCTCAGTAAAGCTTTTGCAAACCAAAAATGAGGAAAATAGCCAGGGCAGGTACTTCACAGCCCTAGGAACTTGCTACTAAGTATGTCCTGACATGTGTTCCTGCACGGGGGAGCAATCTTTATCACACATTTAGATAGCTCTGCAACCATTCTGTCATAGCTTTGCGGTATGTGGCAGTTTGAGGCATAGGCCAAGGGAGTTAGTTCCATTAGAAGAAGAATTAATCTTCCCATCCCCTGGTTATACTGGAAGGAAAGAGCAAGCCCCAGCTGTGTCCTGTAGCTCCATTTAGGAAAGATCCTTCAGACAGAAGGATGGTTCCCCATGCAAATTTAGATGGGTAAACTTAATTCTTAGTCAAGTTCATCCTCCAGTGATTTTGGTGCTCTGATTGATGGTACATTTTGCTTTCTTACATGCATTAAATCTATGCCAAAAGAAACTTGAAGCATTTCTATTAAAAGATTACAGGTACCTGTTTGTCTCCTCCTTAAAAGTTCACAGGCTACAATTAATACAAAACTGCTCTGAAAGATGCTTTACAATATGCTTGGTCTATGATTTCTGCAAGTACTATTACTCTACAAGCAAGAATATTGAGAGCAGCCCTAGAGGAGAAGGACTTGGGGGTGCTAGTTGATGAAAAGCTCAACATGACCCAGCAATGTGCGCTCGCAGCCCAGAAAGCCAACCATCTCCTGGGCTGCATCACAAGCAGCATGACCAGCAGGTCGAGGGAGGGAATTCTGCCCCTCTGCTCTGTTCTGGCAAGACCCTCCCTGCAGCACTGCCTTCAGCTCTCGGACCCCCAACACAAGAAGGACATGGACCTGTTGGAGCGAGTCCAGAAGAGGCCACGAAGATGATCAGAGGGCTGGTGCACCTCTCCTATGAAGACAGGCTGAGAGAGTTGGGGTTGTTCAGCCTGGAGAAGAGAAGGCTCTGGGCAGACCTTAGAGCAGCTTTCCAGTACCTAAAGGGGGCTACAGGAAAGCTGGGGAGGGACTTTTTATGGGGCACGTAGTGATAGGACAAGGGGCAATGGCTTTAAACTGGAAGAGGGAAGATTTAGATTGGATATTGGGAACAAATTTTTCACAGTGAGGGTGGTGAGGCACTGGCACAGGTTACCCAGAGAAGCTGTGGATGCCCCATCCCTGGAAGTGTTCAAGGCCAGGTTGGATGGGGCTTTGAGCAATCTGGTGTAGTGGAAGGTGTCCCTGCCCATGGCAGGGGGGCTGGAACTGGATGGTCTTTAAGGTCCCTTCCAACCCAAACCATTCTATGATTCTGTGGTGAATTAGGGAATAAATAAATTTATAATATACTAAAATCACAGATTAGCAATTCCCAAATGCCCATAGTTATTCACTGTGTTTCCTCAGTGTCATGCTTTCTGGGAGAGGAGATTTGAGTCCTCAGTTGGCTGAACTTCTTTGGAGTTACTATTTCAGTTTATATGAGTGTGTGCACAGGTGCATGAATACAGCCGTTTTCAGCAACGCAACATCAGTGTTTTGGTTTGGAAGCTGCATTTGCATCTGTTTTTGTTAAAACCTATAGGAAATCTTTAGGCTTTGGATGGTTTAGAACAGTCTATCGACAGGAAAAACATGAACAATAATGTGGATGGTCACCAGATGTTTAGTGCCTAAATTAGCAGCTCACTCTCAAAACCTGTAATAATCATACGACAAAAAGTCAAAGAGCAAGGGACACCCGCAACTGTGAAGTGACGCAGCATATTGGATGGAGAAAAAAAAAATTTAAACTGTTTTTAGGTATTCAATATGCTACATATTGGGTGAGCCTTTAAAAGAAAATGTTAATCATCACAAAGAAATGATATGAAGAAACTCTGAATTACCCCAGTGCTATTGAATTAAACCAATGTCTAGCCCAAATTAGAAAAGTGGAAATTTCAAGAACCCAAAGCTTTCCTGAAAAAACAATAGACAATATATATACTGTATATTTTTCTAGATTTCCTTTAGAATCTTAATATGACTCTTTGGTTTGTGCTGGGAGGGGGAAAAGACCTAAAAAACCTACCTCTGAGAGATACGCGCTTACATGTTGCTGTTGGGAATCACCAAAGTGGTAGCAGTATTTTTGACCCTACCTTGAACATACCTGGGTATGTTAGGGACAGCCAAGATGTCAGGACTAGCTTTTTTATCAGTATTCTGCAGGAGTTCAGGAGATGTGTGGGTAAATTCATGCAACATGCAGTCCTCTAATGAAAACTGCAGCATCCACAATGAGAAAGGAAATCCCTCACCAGGTCGTCGTATTCCTGAAATTGATGTGCAGCTTGGTATACTTGTGGTGCTTGTCTGTGAGAATGTGATACGATGCACCTTTCTGGTCAGGTCTACTGTCTGTACTGGAACAGGCAGCATGAAGTTGTGTTATTGTACAACAGATGGGATCCTGCACCTGTCTCAGAAATCAGGAGGGATCAACGGCAAGAAAGAAAATAAGGTAAATATGACTGGAGTAGGAAGAGATGGAAAGACTAGTGGTGAAGACAGAAAGATAAATGGAATGGGAACTTGGAGGTCTTTTATTTTACAGAATGCAGGTATTAAAAGGTAGGAAAATTGCATACAAGATGTTGCTTCTTGTGTATATGTGGAAGGTGGGGGACTTAAGTAGTAAGAAAAACAATGTGCTGAGAGCGATGCTGGGGACAGCCACACATAGACTTGGCCATGGGGTAGATTTGAGAAAACTTGTTTAGATGTGAGGTGCTGATGCCCTGCTAGCTAGAGGAAGAGAGGGTGCTCTTAAGTTTGATTTATATTACATGAGCTCTTTTGAAATCTTTCTGATGCCTTGGGCCTGGTTTCCTGAGCATGCAGAGATGCACATTTCTGCGTGGGAACCTTGCTTGCTTGTTTGTTTAATTTCCTCACTCTCTTATTTTTCCACAATTTCTTTTACCATCCCCATTCCTCCTCTATTGCCCTGTGGCCCTTCCTAAGTGTATATGGTTGAATGCCCTGCACAGTCTTCCTACAGTCTTTTCACAGAGCTCACATTTGAAAACTGAACACAAGGCAGAGGAGCATCTTAAGGGGGGAAAATAAATGTGGTGTGAGTGGAAGCTTTTCTTAAAATCTTCCTTTTAATAGAAAGCAAACAAATAAGAAAGCAAGCCATAGGAATTGTGTTCGTAATGAGAGTCGAATGTGGGGAAATACAGCTTGGCAGGCCGTATGGTTTTTTTTTCACGTTTTTAGTAGCGTGGAAGTGGAATCTGGCTTTTAACCAGAAACCTGTGTTAGAAGTGGTCTTTTGAAAGCAATGTGTGCAGGAAGAATTTGTGATAGATTAGTTATTGGGAAAAATAAGTGACTGAGTGCAGCTTCTAAAAGCTCCACTTTGAAAAGAAGTGAAGGCTAAGGAGAGGAAGTGCCAAAGAGATAAAAAGTAAAGTTCTTCTTGCTGCCTTCCAGTATACTTGACATTTTTTTCCTGTTTTAAGATTTTTGCCCCTTTCTGACTTCTGTATCTGTGTTCAATCATTCCTTGTCAACACATTTCTATTTAATATGAATAAATATGCCATAATTAGCTAAAATATGAGTCTCGTAATTACAGGTGTAGAGTTGTGCCCAGGGAAAATAACAGAACATGCCAAGAGGGCTTAAAATCTGAAATCTAAATTTATCAATCTGTTTATTTAACCATGATTAGGGTATTTTGACTTAGTCCCAGTATCCTTTGACAGTTCTGGTGTTTGCAGCAGTAGCCAAAAATGAAGATGCATTTAACTGTATTTTTTATTGCTGGCATTTTGAAGGGCCGTTGCTTCTGTTTGCATATGATTCCCTCAGAGAATCTTATCTTTGCAACTGACTATTTTGCCCTGCTGCTGGGATGTGTTTACCTGGAGCAGTGTTCCTACTACAGTAGAAATCAACTGACACTTACGCTTGAGGGAAGGGACTCCTTGATGTATTTTATTCCTTGATGTAATTTGCCTGTAATGATACAAATTCTATATAAAAGTTTCTATTCCAAAGTGGTTTAGTCTATTTTAAAGCATTTAAGTGGTCTTATTCACAGCATTGTGGTCAAGACTTCCCTTAAAAATTATTCTGGGTTTGGTTTTTTTTGTGATTGCAATTTAGAAATAAAATGATCCCTTGTTAGCCTGTAAATAATAATACTGGAAACATTATTTCCACGTGTACTTTAGATAACAAGAATATATTGAATGGTTGTTAGAAATTGGTTAGTGTCTCTGTACTGCAATTTTAAGAAAAATTGTCACTTTCGTCTAAAGGATTTAGGTGGTTTTACCTTTTTAAAAATATGAGGGGCAAAATGTATTAAAAATCATTGCTATTCTTGTGCTTAAGAAAGTGAACAGATCCTTAAAATACAAATTTATAGACCTCTGGCTAATCTTACACATGTAAGTCCCAAGATATGGTTTGAAATCCTTGGCTGGAAGGCATCGTAAAGGAGAAAATCCTTATTATCAAGAACTTCAGCTGTTCATCCTCTGAATAACACCTCTGCTGTCTCTCACATTGAAAGAACTAGCCTAGCTCAGTGAAATTATTAGGTGAAGGTTCAAAGCAAGCAGAGGGAAATAGGTGCTTTTTCATACACAGCAGAGTGCAACACTGGAAATCATTGCACAGTTTCCCCTGGCTGTCAAGAGTTTGCATGGATTTGAAAAATGGTTAGATACATTCATGGAAAGAAAGTCCAGTAAAGCAAAACGCAAGGAGCATAGGGGTCAAGGCGTTCTTGTGTTGATTCCTGGGGGAATTGACATCTTCATCAGTGAACCGGTAACAGAGAGCGTGCAGTTTTCCACAGTTTTGGATGCTACGAAGCTCTTTTGGATAGTCGGATGCTGTGCCAATGGCAAATATCTCCAAAAGTAGCTCACAAAACGGAGTAGGTAAAAAGATAAGAGACAAGGTTCAGTGTACAGTGGTGCCCGTAGGGTAGATAATCTAGACGGTGACTCTGTGCTAGACTGGGAAGCAGCGGTTGCGACTCAGGAACGGTCACTGAGAGGTCTCTGAAATCACCAGCTCAATGTGCGGTGGCAGGCAACAAAGCCAATGAAATATTGCCCATAATCAGAAATACTGTCCATCATCAAGAAGAATAATGAGAACAAGATAGAGGATGCCATTTTTTCTCCACCGATGAACCCACGTGTGAGCACTGTGTGCAGTCCTGGCCTCTGCACCTGAGGAAGGCTGTAGCGGGTGTAGAGAAGGTGGGAGATGGGCAGCTAACCACTGGAGGGGATGGGGCTGGCTGACGGCAAGAGACTGCAAAGACTCCCGCTCTGCCTTTTGGAAAGAAGACGGAGGAGGGGACGTGTGAGCAAAGTTTATAGAGTCACGGTGTCTATGGAGAAGCTGAAATATTTGCCAGCTCCCACAGCACTACAACAAGTGGGTTTTTAGTGTTTGGTGGATACAGATATGTATGCAACTCAATCACTGCAGAACCACCTTGTTAATTTTTGAGTGTTACCATGTGTGGGTATGTTTGTGTTACTAGTGTTAGAGCCCTGAAAACTCCTCTGGCTGTGACCATTCCTTGTTTCTTTCATCTCTAACGCACCTGTGGGAAAATTCATTTATGTTTTAACTTTTCTTCACTGTTCAATGAGATTTGTTACTTCATAATTTAGTAGTTATGTCAAATAACTAACACATAGTATTTGGACTGTCAGGCAAAGCCCTAAATGGTCCTATAGAAAGAGAAATGTTGATCATAGTTATTGTAATTAATTTGCACATTAGGATTGGGGCTCTAACTTGCAAGGTCCTATGCAAAAAAAATTTGCAAGAAATAGCCTCAGCCCTGAAGCATGTACAATGCAATAAGCAAGAAAAGGTACAAATAAAAAAGGAAGGAAATCAGTGTAGACATCATATGACTCTTAAGCTGTTTGCTGTTCGTGGACTGGATCTTCTGTTCTCCAGTCTTCATACATTCTGTAGTGGAAATGAGACCTCTTAAAACTCCTCCTCTCCTGACCACTTCTCCATCCTCTGTTGAAAACCCATCCAAAGCTTCCATTCCACAAAGATTCCTTACAGAACTCATTTTTTATGTATGTTAATACACAGATTTCAGTGGCACATGCATAAATTACACACATACTTGGAATAAAGAATGAGAAAAGAAATTACTAATCCGTTAATGGTTGTAGACTTTACAAGTACATACTGTGCTACTAAAGCTTCTGGTATCAAGTGCGAAGGGAATACTTGCAAGTTAAGCCCCTGAGCAAGACAGGAATAAACGACACCTTGCAAAAGGGAACAAGTCAGAGGAGCTGGTGGTTTCTTCCTCTTGGGCTGATATTTCCCCTTTGCTAGGACATCAGTTCTTCTCTGTGAAACATCCTCTTTCCACATCTCTGAATCCCACATATTTTACAACATTTTGATCCACTCTGTAATTAAGAGCTCCTCCTTTTAATTTAGTTTTGTCTTCTAGAAGGTTTCTGTAAATTAATAACTTCTATTCCATACCAGCTTCCCAGGTCTTCCTTATGCTTATGCTGTGTATGTGGCAGGTGAGCAGTGATCGTTTTTTTTCTCCGTAGAGTAGAATAATACCCCAAAGACAAATGAAGTAGCTAACATTTTATTCATAAATCAAGCACTTAATTGTTGGTTGTAGGACATTTTGGAGTAATAACTTCATTAGAAAAGGAAAATTAATTTTTAGTTTTGCTGCTTTCATTTTATTTACTACTCTTTTTCTGGTGCACTAATCTGAATTTTATGAAAATCCATTCAAAGTGTCTTGGGGATCATTTACAATTTCTTAAGGCTTTGGTTTTGCCTAGGAGAAAACAAACATAGCTTTCAGATAAACATAAAAGCACCAGCTGTTTATGCCCCAGAATTTTTATTTCCATAATACTTGCCTTTGGAGATAGTCTTACAAGAAGAAATATATAATATGTGGAAATACTTAAGAATAGGTTTACAATAATTCTGTTACTGTAGATACAAAGACTAGCTTTCATGCCTCAGTAACTGCTCCAGAGGTCCAATGTGCTGGGAAAAAAAAAGAGAAGAGAGATCTAGGAAGCAGCCCGGCCTCCCAGTGCCAGCTTGGCCATCCTGGGGGCCATTGCCTGGAAGCCAGTTTGGGTTTTGTCAGGACAGAGTTTTCTGAACTGTTCATTTAATGAAAGACCTGATCTGATTTCGTACTTTTCCTACAGCATCTTTGCTGGAGTTTGATGGCTATTCCTGTAAAGAGGAGCTTCAGTAATGTTGGTAGTGCCTGCATCCTGATGTACTTTTAGCTTAGTGGTAGAACATTTAAATAGTTATTCCCAGCTGTTGACTGGGAATATCTTGTCTCTTCCTTCTTAGAGGAGCAGACATCTTTGCAACCTCCATTATATGAATTTCAGCTGCTTAGATTGTGAGCTTGTGTTGGCTAAAAACACCGGTATTTTTTTATCATTTAAAGCCCTGATTTATTTTGCAGGTATGTCTGTATCCTGCTGTCTGACTGGGATGAACTGGTGCATCTTCCTAGCCAAAACAGCCTGCCCTCTGACATTATGGTTGATGGCTAAATAGGCAAACTAGATCCACTGATACTTCTTAAAAAGTTGCAGTAGGAATGTTGAAGGAAACATTCAGCTTATCATCGTCACCTTATGTTTCTTTCACTAGACCCTGACCCAGCTGACATACATCCATGCAGATACAAATCTGGCTGCTCTAACGGGGTCGACTCCTTTGCTGTGCTTTTCCCAATTTTGCACGCCTGTGTAATGAAAAGAAAGAGTGATAATAACATCAAGGAGAAGAGTGCTGCACTATCAAATGGTGGTCTTAACTTTGCAGCACATGGGGAAATAAGTGCTGGATTCACACACCAGGAATGAAGAAGTGGAGCGATATTGTGTGGCAGATTTCTTTTGGGTAGTGCGTATCCTTTTGTCTGCCCCTGTGAGTGACATGCAATTTCTGTGCTGCTGCACTTCTCCAACATGAAAGGATTTGTGTAACTCACAGAGACAATCTTTGCATTTAACAAAACCGGTTCCCGTATCTTTCATAATTTGTGTCTCTCACTTCAAATCACCTGTCTTTCCATCCCCACAAAGAGATGGTCCCTTAAAATCATTTTGCCAGTCACCCTGCCTGCTTTCCTGCCTTTTTCCTTCCTGCTTGCAATCCCACTAATTTGGTTTCTTCCAGCACCAGTGGCTTCCTACTCTTTTGCCTTTGAAATGAATCACCCTTCCATCTTCTGGTTTCCTACTGTTCCTACTCCAAAGTATCTCTGTGAGCCAGCTGTTGATTCAGGAATTGTGTAATGGTGATGCAAGTGGAAATGAGAGAGAATTAACTTCTGATAGTCAGTGATGGATTTCCATTTTGCAACTTAATATATTTAGATTTACTTAGTACCTGGTTGCATTTCTAAACAGCTATCTTTAGACATGGTCCTAAGTTGAATATGTGAGGTCTCCTCAAGAATGGGGTCTTAAATTTGCATCTCTGACTTGTTGACAGCTTCTGCTCAGAATAGTAACTATTATTCAGTCCACCCCTTCCTATCCTGAGTATTTCTGTGGTCCAAACTTCTATGCTATTTCAGCATCTCAGTCTTTATTCTGTGCAAGACCTCAACAAGGTAAGAAAGCGGTATGAGCCCATGTCAGAAATGGGGCTGAAAGGCGAGGAGGGCATCTGCGTGCTGGCGAAAGGGATGCGCTATAGGCCAGCCTCCTGGACGGCTGTGGCAGCACCTCTCTGAAGGAGATGCGATGGTTTGCACCTGGAGGTGCGTCTTTCTTTCCCTCTGTACACAGGGGCCGCAGGTGGCTGGTTTGGACCAGATCCCTTGAGTTTAGGTGGCAAAGTTGGGTGCCGAGTGACTTATCCCCAGAGCTGGGGCTGTCTGGGAGGAGTGTGCTGGAGTAGGGATGGACGCCAGACTTTCCCTGGGTGGCATCCTCGCTGGCTGTGGGAGCAGAGCTGCTCGGGGCACTAGGGGCAGGAAGGGCCTGCTCTCACAGCAACATTTTTCTGATATTTTTTCTTCGCCTTCCTGAACAGGTAGAAAATACAGTCTTTCCAAAGGAAGCTGTCTCAGTGCTGTGTTTCATAACCACCAGGGGAAAATCATTAAAGGGGAAGAAAAGGTAGAATTACTGATTCAGCAGCATGGAGGGCAAAGCGTAACCTCTTCTTCACTCATAAAAATACTGTGATTTTTCTCAGTTGCAGAGTAACTTAGGTGCATCTTGAAGTTGATAACGAATTTTTTCTTAGGAAAACATAATATCTCTGTTCTTTACAGGTATTTTCACATAATATTAGTATCATGTTAAAACAACCAGCGATTACAACTGTATATTTTGTAAATTTTCACACCTGAAGTTAGTAGTAATTCATTGGGACTGGCAAGTAAACAGATTCTTTGGTTTCCGTTCTGATTCCCATGCACTACACCTGTTTCTTGGAAGTACAGCTTTTCATTTTGGTCGATAAAGCTAACAATGCATGGCAAAGGATGTTGTTAGAATTCATTGTGTTTTAAAGTGATGTCTGTCATGCCGACAATTATAATTCATTTTTTGGCATAGATCCTTGTCACTTCTATCCCTGTAGTAAAGGGTACTATTTATCTATTTCTAGGAGGCAGATTTTTTGAAACATTTTGAATAAGAAAGATAGAAGGGGGAGAGAAGGTGGTCAGTCTTCAGTAAATATTAAAGAAAGTCCTTTGTGGAACCATTTTTTAAATGTTCTAAATAACAGTTGTGCTGGGATTGGCCTTGGCTGGGTTCTTACGTTTTGTCATGTAAGTCAAAGGGAATGGATAAAATGAGCACAAAATCACAAATACAGTCCAGAAACTGCCACGGGACCAAAGTCTCTGAGTATGAAGAAAAAGCGGTTCAGATGTGATGGACCACTTATTTCTGTTATTGCACAAACTTTATTCCCTTTAAGAGTCTCAACTTCTGTTCCTTTTTTTGCATCTGACACCATTGCTCACAGCTTGTCTGTATGAGAGGGTTACAGGGGTGTCAGAGACCCCAAACCGCTGCTCCTTCGGTGATGATGCCTTTTTCTAGGTCAGTGTGTATCCCTTCAGCAGCAGATTACTTAGAGAGAGACACGTTAGGTACATCTGTACAACTGCAACCAGAGCAAACCAACTCTAGTGAATTTGGATGAGGGGCTAGAAAATTGTCTCTGTAGGCAAGCCTCTAAGATCATAAGTAAAACAAATCCAAAGCATCGGTTATAATGGCAAAATCCAAAATAATAACAAAAAAGCCAAACCAAGCCCTAATAAAACACCTAATTTTGCAAGGGCACTATTTAATTGGGAGAGGTGTCACTGTCTGCTGTGACAGTCTTTCTGGATTTGAATGATGCTACATTCAGTACTTCGATAGAAATTGTTCTCAGTAAGAAAGATAACCCACTGATTTAACAGTGTTCATTGTATTTATTCTACAGTGGGGTGAAAAAAAGGCTGATGCTTGACTTATAATGATTTGTTGGTTTGATTGAATAATGCCTTGTAGCGGTACGTAGCCACTGGCCATCTTTGCGTATCGTATTCTTGCTACCCAGTGTTTTATAGTGACTGGAAAAATATACCGATTTAGATTCCACTTCATTGCCAAAGCAGCATCACACTGTACCTTGGTAGCACTTTAGCTTTCAATTTAGTTGAAGTCTTTAGGGATTTTTCCATAGTAATTCTCAAAATCTCTTCCTTCATTAGCATCCTGCATTTAGTATGTGTTTCAGGACACATTCAATCCTGTGCTGTACTGCCTGAGTTACTGTACACTTCTCAGTGATCTAACTAACCTGCCTGATAGACGTGACAGCCCACCAGTGCTGTGGTGTTTTGGCTAATTAAAATGTGCTTTTAGTTCCAGTGTTTGTAGCAGGACTCTGATGCATTAAGTTACTGGCCTGTAGCGCATGCTTTTGGAAGTGCAGAGTCTATTTAAATTTGCATAATAGTTTTTAGGATAACTTGAGGATCTTCCAACAAAGGTGTTTCACATGGCTTGCTTAGTCTGAAGAGTAAGCTGATGTTTCCCAATGTGATGAAGATGTCTTATTGCTGAGCCAATCTTTCACTAGGGCCCCAGTAACCCTGCTGAGCCCAGCAGAGACACTGGGATGAATCAACAACTTAAGAAAGGGAAGGATTAGCCCCATTAACCTCAGCAGCAGAGCTTTTAAGCCAGCATGCCACAAGTGCCGGGGCAGGCAGCAGCTCACCCCGCAGCAGCCCACACATCCCAGCACTGTTGTCAGTCCGTCTGTCCCCACGGTGCCTGCCAATGCTTCTGCAGTTTCTGTAACCGAGGGAAAAATTAGCAATTCATCAGTTTGTTTTCTTAGACGTGACCACCCTCTTTGGACTTCAGAAATAGTTTCCAACCAAGTAGCTGATGCTTTCGCTGCGTACCCTCGCTCCTACGCAGCCACCGGGCTCTGCTCCACCATGAGCATCTCTGCAGGATGCCGAGCTGCAGAGCATGTCTCAGACCGAAACCACCCTCCTCTCATCCAGGCCAGCTTTAGCCCAGGCTGGTTCACCGTCTAGCCTGGCCGGTGCAGAGGGGAGCAGAGAGCTGGGGGGGAGCGCAGGCTGGTGACTTTCTGCGGGTGTAACGTCAGTGAAAACCTGGTCCCAGCATGCAGGGCCAGCGGTGAGCTGGGCTGCGGGCAAGCAGCACCAGCCCCCCAGTGTTTCTGTTGTCTGAGGCATCTGACGTGAGTTTTCCCGATGCATTCAAGCCTGGTGTCTCTAATTTCCTAATCATCTGGGTGGTGACTGAGCTGCAAGAAAGCTGAGCTCAAAATTGATGCACGGCTTGCTGGCTCCTAAGTGTTTATATAATTTCCTGTGAGAGACACACAATGTTCAGCTCATGTCTAATTGGTGCCATTTCTGGGTGGAACACAATATCCCTTTACCAGTCGTAAGACTTTTGAAAATCATTCTAAGTAGAGTATTCAAGTCTTTCTATGTTTTCTCTGATAAAGGAAGTTGTTTGATGTAGTTTATTTTTGTAGCACTCAAGCCTCCTATTTAATTGGGCCCTTTTATGCTCCAAGACATTCTGTTTGGCTCATGCAGTATTGGATTGTGTAGTGTTCGATGTTCCTTTGCTTCTTTTTGTTCGGTACACAAAAAGCAGATATCTGAAATTCTGCTCTCTGAATACACATGAAAATCCAAGAGGACGGCAGCGGTGGCAGGATTATGGACTGTGCCCTTCCTGCAAGCAGTTTCTATCTCTACAAAAGTAACTGTGCAGGCCTGGTTTCAGTAGCATTTGGCATTGTCGTTCCAGGGATGCTAATGTCACCACAAAGTGCAGGGCGATGGAGAATCAGAGTTGGGGAGAAGCAGTGGTGGAAAGGATCAGCCCAGTGGCAGTAGTGGCTTTATTTTGTGTTCTGTGGGATGTTTGGACACGCCTCCAATTTCTAGGACTGGGGCCGGAACAAAACGTTAATCAATAGTGCTGTCACATATGTTAAATGAAAAAGTAAAACAACAGAACTTAATCATAAACAAGGCTTGTGAGTCTCAGAAGCGAAATATTAAAACCCAACTCTAAGTAAGATTATAGCTTGCTTTATCTTCCGGATTAAAGCACGTGCGCACACACACACACGCAGACAGGCACACTTAGACTACAGCAGGTGCCAGGGCTTTGATACCCACTTTGTCACAGCAGTGCCACTGAGGACGTGGTCACTCCGCTTACTTACAGGAGAACTTCATTAAGCTTTCTTCTGTCTCTCCACTCGCAGCAGATGCTGCAATACCCCTATGTCCTGGTTTCAGCTGGGATAGAGTTAATTTTCTTCCTAGTAGCTGGTACAGTGCTGTGGTTTGGATTTAGCGTGAGAATAATGTTGATAACACTCTCGTGTTTTAGTTGTTGCTGAGCAGTGCTTACCCTAAGTCAGGACTTTTCAGTGTCCCATGCTCTGCCAGCGAGGAGGTGCACAAGGAGCTGGGAGGGAGCACAGCCAGGACAGCTGACCTGAACCACCCAAAGGGATATTCCATACCACAGGACGTCATACCCAGTATATAATAGAGCTTCGTGCCCAGTATAGGAACTGGAGGAGTTGGCTGAGAGGGACCAATCACTGCTTGGGGACCGGCTGGGCATCGGTCAGTGGGTGGCTGAGCGATGGCATTGTGCATCACTTGTCTTTTTTTGGGTTTTGTTTCTCTCTCTTTCTCTTTCTTATGACCCTTTTCATTACAATTATTATGATTATAATAATATTTCAATTATTAAACTATTCTTATTTCAATCCACAGGTTTTAGCTTTTTCCAGTTCTCCTCCCCATCCCACCAGGGGCGGGGAGCGGGAGAGGAGTGAGCAAGTGGCTGCATGGTACTGAGTTGCCAGCTGAGGTTAAACCATGACACCATCCTTCTAAATTAGGTGGCAAAATGTTATTTTTAATTGTTTTGCCCTTGGCAGATTTTCTTCCAATCTGTCAGTGCCCTGTGCATCTAACAAAACATGACCCTAACAGAGGGAGGGGTTTTATTATTCTTAAAAGCACCAAGGCTCTATTTAGCATGGACAAAACACTGGTTTCCTGAAAGGTAGCACATTGCCCACACTGCCTTTTTGTTACTTTTCGGAGCAGCTAGGTAAAATTGCACAATGGATGAATACCTTTATTTTTCTTCACCCTGTCGTATATATACACATTTACTGGAAGTCTGTTAGGATATTTGCCATGGTTCTCTGGCTGCCAGTATCTTAAGGCATTGGTAAACCACAGAAATAGTACATGGTTCTTCAGGGTCTCAAATTGCTCTTAAAATTGGGTCTACCTGAATCTTTCTTCTGTAATTGAAAACTCTTTTGGACTTGGTTCAGTAGCGTCCAAAGGTAGTGAGGCGAGTAAAAGGTTGCAGTGGATTGGGAGCAGTCAGAATCGTGACAGCAGCAGGAGTGATGAACTTATTTTTGTGAGGGAATGAGAGTCTGCTGTAATCCTAGTCACGGAGTACTTTTGCCAGCTGCTTTTTGTGCTTTATCTTCAGAGCTGACGTTTCATGGGAGATAGACGTATTTTATATATATCCGCATGAGAGGGAAACAAAATCAAGTCAGGAAGATACAGACCCTTTAGAAGAGATTAGAGATTGGAAGGGCACAAAGTAGGTACTGATACTATCTCTGGAGGAAGTGATTAGATTTGAGAGGGATGGGGGAGGTAATGCCTGCATCTCAAAAATCTTGCTGCTGCCGTGCTCCATGGCAGAGCAGCCTGATTTTGTCTCACCACGCTGCGTTAGCACGGTTCGAAACCCATCTCAAGTATCTCAGCAGATGCCTAAGGGACTTTGTGTCCGGGTGTGCTGGGAGGCAGGCGCAGCTACACTTTATCCATGGTTTGGTCCTTGGCTGTCCTAGCTCCCCGGTGTCACTTCCAACTGGGGTGCAGAAGAGTCCTTGGTTTTGTGCTGTGACATCCCAGGTCATCTGCAGCGGCAGACAGCTTGAAATGCAGGCAGGGAGCTTGTCTGCATCTCTTCTTCCAGCTCAGTGTTTCATTAGTCTCTCTGGCATCTGCAATAGATCCTGGAGGAAGTCTGAAAACATCAGAAAGAAGAAAGATCTGAAAGGTGGGAGGGCAGGCTTCACTTTCCCTGGCATGTTCCTGAAATTACTGAACAATAGGAACTCTCTTGCTGTACATGGAAGACTGGCAAGTAGCATTGCTGGAAAGTGAAATTTTTCTGTAACGCAGAAAGGCAGCAGCAGATTTGACTTGAGCGTAGTGAAACATTTGTTTCTGTAAGATTTCTGTCTGGTATGAAATTCATAGTGTCGTGAAAAGGTCAGCTCAACTTTTTCATCAGTGGTCACAACAGAAAGGCAAATGTCAGGAAGGAGGAGGGGGACGGGAAACAAAACAGGGAATATCACAGTGCTATTGTACAAGTCCATGGTGTTTCTACAACTTGCCTGTGGCGCGCAGGTCTGGCCCTCACAGCCCAAAAAGGAGGTAGCAGAAGTGGGAGAGGGCTGGGGAGGTCAGCAGGGACGGTGGGGCTGCAGGTGAGGTGATAGGAGGGAAGGGAAGCATGATACAGGTCTATAAGCTCATGAATGGCACAGCAAAGGGGGGGTGGTTGTGACTGCCTCTTCCACTATGAGGGTTTGGGAATACCAAGTCTAGGTAGAGGATGGAAAGCATCAGATAACAGAAAACTCCTCTACCCTGTGCACAAGAGCTGTGGAACTCCTTACCACCAAGTGCTGTTCATATGCATTCAGCAAGATGTTGGAGAGGTTAGTCATAAAAAAATCTGTTAACTCTATCCATTAACTCCATTAACTCAGCACACAGGAGCCATTTACAAAGTCTCTGATTCAGAAAGTGCTGGAAGCTGGGTACGTGTGCTTGCTCTGTCCCCATATACTTCCCCATGCATCTCCTTTTGGCTGCTGAAGGTGCAGGTGGACCTCTGATCTCACCCAGCACAGCTATTTCTGGTATAATGTCATGGTTCTCAAAACTTCGAGGACAAAGTGTAGTATCTGTCTTTTCATCTTTCCATGAAGTTGGAAAAAAAAAAGGGGGAGGCTAAGGTAAATGTTGGGGTTATGTCATTTACAAAGTGCTCTAATACCACAATGATGAATGCCATAAAACTGTCAGGGTAGATGGGACTGCTATCAGGTACCTTCGAAGTGACCTGTTTGACTGCTGCAAGGAGCTATTAAAAGGGCAGCTATTAGGGAATTTAGTATAAACCAGAGCCTAAAGCAGTGTTACATCAAAGCCTTATATTACAGAGGTTGTCACTGTAGTTCTAATTGGCGAAAATGTGCCATGACTTATTCTCCAGGCAAACACATTAACTTGCAGTTGAACAGATTTCTTTGTCCATAATTTGGTTTAACACATGATGAAAACAGTTGATTAAAATACAATTTACCAAATTGCTGTATCTTATATTTTTTGAACTGATCGGAACACGTGCCCGTGCAAAAGCAGGCTGTCAGGGAAGATAGGCACAAGTCTCTAGTGTGCAGCTGTGGTTCTGTGGAAGGAGAGGAGGAGGAGAAGCTTCAGAGAGCCTCTTGCGAGGTTGTCAAGGTTACAGGTGCGGTTGTTTCTGTAGGTGAGTGGCTTGGGCATTCTCTGCTGATAATTGGTATCGGCTGTTTTCTTCCGAGATAACAAAATTTGCATTTTAATTAGATTGTTGAATTTGTCAACGCTGAAGCATAACAGAGAAGTCATTGGAAGCATTTCACAGGACCAGCGTAAGGACTTTGAAAAAAATTACAATAGCAGCATTTACCCCACTAATATTTTTAAACTTTTTTAGTTTTTAAGCATTGAAAAGGCAAGGGTTCCAGTACAAATTCTCGATGAATTAACCTCCAAATATGCCTTCCTAGTTCCTTAGATCCCAGTATAAATGTTGCTTTTGGAAGCTAGGTTTCACTGTTTCGGTTGTGGGGAAGCTGAGAGCTGCGTGCCAATCTGGTGCTCAGCGTGAGAGCTGAGGATTTGCACTGAACTCGCTGCTTTGAGACATCGCTGAGACGGCAGCAACTGTGCCTTAGCCCTAGGAAAGAAATCTCTGCTGATACCAGCATGGTACAGCTCAAGCGGAGTCGGAGAGTGCCGGTATATACTTCAGGAAAACAAATGATGTCGTGGAAGATTTCAAGCTGCACTCGGAATTGATACAGTATGTCATACTGAATTTTCTGCTGCATTTAAGAGTGATGTGGCAAGATCTTCATCAACTGTGAAGATGTGCAGCACTGCTGAATTCCTTAGAACTGTGTAAGTGTGTACCGTTGGGGATGGGGCCTAGGAGGTTTATAATATAGATCAAATAAGCTCAAGCAAGCCACCGCTGCACTGAATGAGTACCAGGTGCTAAAGCCGGGCAGAGTGGTGGTGTCCCACGCAGGAGCTCAGAAAGCAGGCAGCCTGCTTTGTAGACCAAGGAGAAGAGATTCACTGCTCCCGCAACAGCAACATCTAGTCAGAAAGCCCGACACCACTTTGGAGGTGGAACAGCTCCGATTTCCTTGGAAATGCTTTTCATGTGCTAAGTCAGGTAATTTTGAAAACTTTTTAAAAATTCAAAAATGGCTTGCCCTTTGTGATGGGAAGCTGAAAGTCTTCCTAAATCAATATAAACTGCCGAGTTTTAACTAAAGCAGTAGTTTTAGCAAATGCCATGCCTGCAGGGCAGCTTATCCACTCTGAATGTGGAGACATGTGCTTCTGCCTCCCTCTGCTAAGGGAGAATGAGAAAATGACACTCTGGAGTCTCACACCAGCCTTTGTGTGCCCTCTGTGCCTCCTTCCCTACTGTCTGCTTAAAATCTTTGATTCCTCAGTTTCCCCACTGTCCTTTTAGGCAGATGGAGAATCAGATCATTAGCTGCTTCATCAGCACCATCCATCCAACTGGCTGGGGCCGGGGAAGGGCTGCTGCAGCCCCGCACCGAGGGTCCCACCGCTGCCGCCCCACGTATCTCCTGTCACTGCAGGCTGGTCATCCCTGGCCAGTCCAGCCATGCAAGTCTGGTTTCATCACATCATAGAATCATAGAATGGTTTGGTTGGAAGGGACCTTAAAGACCATCCAGTTCCAGCCCCCCTGCCATGGGCAGGGACACCTCCCACCAGACCAGGTTGCTCAAAGCCCCATCCAGCCTGGCCTTGAACACTTCCAGGGATGGGGCATCCACAGCTTCTCTGGGCAACCTGTGCCAATGTCTCACCATCCTCACAGTGAAAAATTTGTTCCCAATATCTAATCTAAATCTACCCTCTTCCAGTTAAAAGCCATTGCCCCTTGTCCTATCACTCCATGCCCTTGTAAAAAGTCCCTCCCCAGCTTTCCTGTAGGCCCCTTTAGGTGCTGGAAAGCTGCTCTAAGGTCTCCCTGGAGCCTTCTCTTCAGGCTGAACAACCCCAACTCTGCCAGCCTGTCTTCATAGACCTGTTTCTGTGACTGCTCCTCAGAGGAAAAAGAAAGGGATGAGCATCGCCTGTTTGGTGGGAAGGGAGCCACAGGACACCAAGAGCCAGGACTAGGTCACACAGCTTCAAAATTGAATCAGGTTTGTGATGAAGCTCAGGGTTTTTTTCCCTAGAAGAAGCCTGAGGGTTTGGAGAAATGATAAAAGGAGAGCTGTGGAATTATTTTCCTGGTTTTGTACACTATATTGTACTGACATTTATGTACATGGAGTTGCAATAACACAGTCAGTTCAGCCTTTTCATTGATGACCTTTTCTGTAACATTAACCACAATACTGCACACGCAATATTGCAAAGAAAAAGATGAGGCAGGGATGCCAGCTGACTGTTGCCAGTCTAAGTACTATAGAGGATTTGCAGTTACAGTAATGATGGGTACAAATGCAGAACCAGAAAATAGGCAGTTTTCTATAGAAAAGTTGCATGATACTAAAAAAATATTTGTTGCTGTCATTTATTTTTGTAGGGTCCCTTTCTCAAGTAGATGGTTATTGCTGTTTTGTAGATTTACCAAAGCAATGACTTTCCCCCATATTAAATAGTGTAGCAATTGAGGGCTAAGTTTACATTGTACCTTTATATTTCAAAGCTGTATCTTTACATTTAATAACTTTCTGATGTAAGAAGGACTCATCACACATGGCATTAAGGTGCTACTAATTGTGAATGGAGGCATTTGCATTCTGAATCCTAGTGAATTATATTGCGTGTGTTGCACTGTTTTTATTTCATTCCCTGGTTGGTTTTTATAACCAAGTATAGCCTGTAGCATTTACTTTCCCACAATGAAATAAATCCTGCACAGAGGATTGACATCACTTTTGTTCCTCTGGTGCCTTTTACGTAGTCTTTAAATTTCAAGTGGTCTTACAGGTTTCATACAAATTCTCCATGGAAAGTAGATTCTGTTTTTAATATTTTAACTCTTTATATCATATAGCTTTGTAAATCATGGGGTTATTACAGGCCAGCATGCAAAACATTCAGGTATCTTTACCTCATGGGCGGGTGCACCCATCTTGGGATGAAAGTTTATTAGGTGCAAGAAGAATACTGTATTTAACTGAAACAGAATTACATAGATTAGAGTTGAAATCTTAAAGTTCCACCGAGGACAGCATAGCTAATAATGCTGGTTCGTGTCAGTTGAAAGCTCGGGCAGCTCCCAGTGTGTGGTGGGACCCAGGAGAGTGTCTCCCACCCCAAAGTCCTCCTCCCTGTGTTGTCCAGCCCAGTGATACTTTGCATGGACAGACTGAGGGGGCTGCACACACAAAAGTATCACAGTGACATCAAGTTAGTAAAGCAGGTAATTGTACATGAGAGATGCTGTATTTTGCTATCCATTCTGCATCCAAAGCCTTGAATGGGCAAGAAGCCACCCAAATCTATGGAAGAAGCCATGTGTTAGAGGTACTTGTCAACAGTCAGTCCTAAAACCAAATGCTGGCTTAAATATTCAGAGGATTAATAGGTACGACTCGGTGAAGCAAATTTCTGCAAGTCTTGCTGGTCTCTTCTACAGGATAACTCTTCAGTGAGGAAAGGCCTTCATTATTTTGAATTCGGCATCTAATTCTCAGGCTGCTCTGTCAGTACACAAACATATAACCTGAACCAAAGAGATAACTATTAAAATTGATTTGTGAACTATTTGATTTATGCTTTAAAATATGCAGCGTGCCCCTACCTTTGGTTTTCAGAGAAAGCACTTAAAAAATAAATACATTTCCTTAGAAGAAGAAGCCATACTGTTTCGCTTAGGTCTTAGAGTAGACTCCTGGCAATGGAAGACTGAGCCTCATCTGTGATTTATTTACTTGTATGGCAAACAGGTTGGCAGTCAATAGATGTTTTGCACACCCATATTCTTTCAAGAGTTTCAGCTCTATCGGATCAATACATGCTGGCCTCTGCTGCACACCCTACCCTGATGGATAGCGGTACCGAAGTGCTGTTGAGTGGCCAGGCTCTGCCTGAGCAGCTGTTGTGTGTGCTTAGTGAGTGGAAGGGCCGAGTTCCCCTGAGGACGTGACAGCGTATAGACAGATGATTGGTAGCGTTTAGTGCTGTTTTACAAGTGTGTGTGGATTTTCAACACAGAAATAGACTTTTTTAACAGAACTGTAGATAATACAGCACTCGCAGCCTTCTGTGGCAGAGAGGTGCAAGGATGTCACCTTTTGAAAGAACCAGATTTGTCTTGTAACCATTGTGCTGGTGAGTTGTTCTCCTGCCTCATCCTTAGAAGTGAAGTTATTTCAGTGTACTGTGAAAAGGGCTGCTTGTAGACTTGCTGACTTACATAAAATGATACTATTTCATTTTATACACAAAAAGCATCTTCATTCAGAAGACTGGAGCTATTCCATTCTACTGGAAAAGATGAAAACGGAAAATAAACTCATGAAACGGAAAATAAACAGAAAATAAACTACTCCGATACTTTGATTGCTACACAAAATACAATGCTTGTTTCCAATGGAAAAAAAAGGAATAACATCTATAATCAGCTCTCTAGCAGCCTACAGTAGCACTGTTGCATTATCAGTTGCATGGTCAGTTTGTGCCCAGGTCTCCGTCACAGCTGCGCGTTTCACAGAAAGGCTTCATTGCACCTTCCCCTGCGGAGGGCAGGACAGGCGCCCTGAAAGCGGTGCCGCCACGTCGGAGGGCAGGGTCCTTGCGCTCTTGGCTGATTTTCTGCCTTCTGCGCGATGCTTGGCGTTCATTTAATGTGCCCAGCGTTAACGTGGTGTTAGGTTTTCTGTGCTTGAGACTAAAATTGAACTATGCTGGATTACAGTGCTATGGGTATCGCATAATCTCTTTCCTCTTTTTTTTTAGGCCCAAACTGTTTTGCGGAAACCACTGTCATTCCAGCAGGCCGGGAGGTGAAAACTGACGAATGCACTATATGTCACTGTACTTACGAAGAAGGCACTTGGAGGATTGAACGGCAAGCTATGTGCACTAGACATGAATGCAAACAAATATAGGAAATCTACAAATCTAAGTACTTTTCGTGGTTTTTATAAAATATCTCACAGCAGTGAGCACCCTCGATGACCCCAGGAAATCTGAATGAGAAGATTCTGGCGAGGAGCAAAGAATAAAATATTGATATTTTGTTTTTCAAAGTAACATAATACTGCAAGGCAAAGAAGTGCATATATTTAAAACGTTTGGACATAAGAATACCTGTCTTAATAAATGTGTTATTTTCACAGTGAGTACACTAAAATACATTCTATAAAATATTCTATGTATTTCTATAATACCGTTATAGAGCTTAAAAATAAATGTTTTATATAGACAATACGGATTAAAGTATTGTATCGTTGTCTGTCCTGTTGTATACATGCACCATGGCTAAAACATTATATTTCTGTTCTAGCTTCATCATATGAGGGTTTTCTTGAGATTTTTTTGGTTCTTTTTTTTTTTTTTTGCTTATTTTCAGTTTAGTGGACCGGGAAAGAGCCAGCATATGACAAAACTCTGACGTTCTCGCTTTTGAAAAAAATGGAGTAGAATGTGCTTTCAGAGAACATGCACTTATTTATGAATATTGCTGTAGTGTAGAGGTAGGTCAGCATCTTCTCTTGGTTCCACTGGTGTGTATCTACTGGTCCACAGCCGAGATAACTTGGAGCAGTGAGTAATACAAAAGTGGTCTCTCATAGCTGTTGTTATAAAAATTTAATCAGACAAAATCAATTCCTAATATTCAGTTCAGACATAACACATTTCAGCAGTGAATTTCTCTGTGATGTAAACAATATAGCATCGCCTAGTTGGTGGAAATGATGGTAAGTAATCACACATCATTAATGTAACACATAATGGCTGTGGAAGGACTAGAGCAGCCAAACAAGCCTCCACTGATGTCGCTCCATGTTGTTAATCCACGGGTAGGAGGGCTGGTTAGTAGCTGCGCTATTCCCTAGGCCCTGCTCTTGCCACCTTGCTGGTGCTGGGTCAACTTTTTGGTTCTTTCTGGCAGCCTGTACGAGGTCTGTGACACTGTGTTGAGGAGAAAGGTTTGGAACCAGCTCTTTGAATCCATCAAAGGATTTCTAGCACAGAAACTTGACCCTGACTATATTTGAGGTCAGTCACATCTCCCTGCTTCAGCCATCAACAGCCCTTGCTTAGATTCATTTTGGTTTTAGTTTAGTATCACCAACTCCTACATTACATCTGCTTTGAATACCTGTTAAGGCAATGGCTCAAGAAAACACTTAAACATGGTCTTACCTTTAAGCTTTTGCTAGAGGGAAGACTAAATGAATCAGTATCTAAAACCGGAACACTATCGCTTAAATTCCCACCTACCCTTTGCTACTTATTCCGGTGGTGTAACCTGGTTACCAGGTTTGCATCCATATGAAGTATGATTTTCTGGTACTTCTGAAGACCATGGGACTTTTGCCAGTGACTTCAGTGGCTCCCAGTTATCACCTCGTGTCTATATTTTGAGCACGTGTCTGTCTATCACTGGGCATTGTTTTCTTCATTGATGATACAGCAGAGAAAGAGGAGTGACAGAATCGGAAATCAAGGAACTGTCTCTTGCACAGACAGTCCTGTGGCAAAAAGTCATGCATGGTATTAGTCTAGTCGCAAGAAGAACACGAGAGAGGAAGACAGATTATTGGATTTAAATAGTTCTAAATCACACAAAAGTAAATAATAACTTTCCCTGAAGTGGATGTGCACACATGTAAACATTGTACTGGAAATGCTGTTCTCCAGTAGCTGGAATTCCTAGCAGGGATACAGGAAATACTATACCTGTGTTGTCACTCAGTCTGCTGGTGGCAGTGGAGGGTGACACAGAGTACAGATTATTTTTTTTCTTGGAAGAGAGGAAAAAGTGTTTCATGTCTCATTTGTAGCTAGACCATAACTATACTTCCAGATACAAACATAAATACTTGATTTTGCCATTTTATAAGAAGAGTACCTCATTCATTGTATACCTCTCATTAACACAGTGAGACACTGCTTATTTGGGAGTAAAGGAGGCATGATTTTGCTAAAATTGGTATTATTTTAAGTATACCTATCCATTTCATAAGATTCAGTAGTCGTATGACAGAAAGCTAGCTCCTAAATCAGTAGGATCCCATGCCTCATGGCTATGTAGGCTTCTCCTCACTGAAATCAAGTATCTGCACAGCTCTGAGAAGGTTCCTTGAGTGCCAGTGGTCTTCCACGCATGCCTGCGCGAGACGAGTGGAAGAACCCACGTAGGAAGCACCTGTGTGACATGAGTAAGAGCAGAGAAGGTGGACTTGTAACTCAGTGTGGGATTGCCTTTCCAAATAGGCTGCTTAGTGTCTCTTTAAGAGACATACGTGTTTTCAGTGAAATTACGATAGACTCAGAATTTGTGTCTTTCAATGTATGGCCATGATGTTTAAGTTTTTGGAAATCCCACCTCGCACTAGTCACCCCCTGTTTCTCCTTCACTGGAGGTTCTTGTTAAGCCTTATACTGCTTCCTAGGTCCTGAATTTCTGTTCTTCTGGAAAGTTCTGTCTTTACTGAAGTAGTGAGTGTAAAGTTAAGGGATATTTTAGTGTGTTTTTCTAGTGTAGCTTTTATAAATATTTTGTATTGCACACTTTTTCCAAAATATTTTTCTGTCTTTCAGCCCTGGTACCAACATATTAATGTCATCTTTATGGTAGTAATAGGTTGATCCTTTCCCATTTCATATGGAATTCCCTGTGCAAACTCGACACTTAGCTCTGTGGTTAGTTTCTTAAAGAGATTGTATTTTCAGATATAATTATCTTTCTTTTTAAGTAGTGAGGTAGTAGTCATAATGAGTTTTGGACCTTCTGTATGCCGAGATCACTGGCCACATCTAGCTTTGGCCTGTAGTGTTACCACACAAGAGCCCTTTGGTTATCCCTGAGATGGGGAAATGGGCTGAGTGACTCTTCTTGGGCAGATCCCCCCAGCCTTGCTCAACTGTGGAACCGCAGCTGGCACACAGTGTGCTGAGGCCTCACCCTGGTAGCTAAGCACTGCACAGCCACTCACTTACTGCCCCACCGCCCGCTCCCAGTGGGACAGGGGAAAGAAAGGAAGAGTAAAAGCAGGAAAACTCATGGATCAAGATGAAAATAATTTAATAAGCGGAGAAGTGGAAGAAAAAAGAAAAAAACAAAATAAAAGTAGTAATGCAATGGCAATCACTCACCTCCTTCCATGGGCAGACTGGTGGGCAGCCAGTTGCCAAGCAAAAGATAGCTAACCTTACCTAAACCTCGCTCCTCTCCATTTTACTGCTGAGCAGGACATTATGTGGCATGGAATATCCCTTTGATTATTTTGGGCCACCTGCCTGGTTATGTCCCCTCCCAAGCTCTTGCACACCCCTACTCTACTCACTGGAGTGAGTGAGAAACAGCGAAGATCCTGACACTGTGCAGACACCATTCAGCAATAGCCAAAATACTGGTGCTTTAGGGGCATTGTTTTGGTCACAAATCTAAAACAGAGCACCATACCACCTACTACAAAGAATAACTATGTCCCATCCAGACCCAGTACATGGTGATACCGTCAGCAGCCCCAGCGCAGAGGCAAACACACCGAAAGATCCCGGGAGCCAAACTCCCAACAGGTGACTGCACCAAGCAGCGCGTGAGCCTTCAGCAATGGAGTCAGGGAGCTGAGATTTGCAGTCTGCTGCATAATGATGTCACTTCACATAGACAGAAATCTTCCTTTCTCTTTATAGGAAAATGAAAATGTGGAAATTTTAAAAGATCTAAACTTAAAAAAAATAGCCATTATGGAGTGCATTGGAAACCATTCGCCTTTAAACTAATTTAAGCAAAAAACGGAACTGCTGCGGTGGCCACATGTACTTAGCTAAATGTTATTATTTGGTCATGTAATATACCTGTTCATATTTAACCTTAAATAATACAAGAAAAGCCATCTGCATCATTTCCAGTGAACCAAACTGCAGAGAATATTGGCTCCTGTACTGAAGCCTAGGTACTCGGCTAGTTTTTGCTTCAGTGCAAACAGTATTATGCATCCTGCATATGAGGAGTTCTTCAGCTTTGCAGGTGGGTTGTGTCTATAAAAGCTGTATTTCTGGATACACTGATAGCTCATGAATAACTTTGTATTTGAAGGTCTGTTGCTTGGATAATGAATATTCTTCTCAGATGTTCTTACGTAGCTGCATGGCGTGAATATGAGATTTCTGCTTCTACTTCACTTGCTTCTGCTTATTCCCCAGTTGAAATCAAGACAAATTAATTCTTGGTTTGGCCTCATCCATTTTTGTAGGATTGCACTACACATGAATTTGGCTTCAAACCTGTGTAAGTAGGTGCCTGAAGAGATGATATTCTAGATAGTTTCAGGTAATTATAAAATTGCACAGTTACTGTGCAATACCATACTACTCATTTAAACAACAAAAATGGACGTGCTGGTAGTCACTTAAATACTTATGCAAGATTTAAAAGGGAAAAGGGGAAAAAGAAAAGATATATGAGACAGAGGAGCTGAGTGTTACGATAGGAATGTTCAAACAATGAAAAACAGCTACAATGTCATACGGGTATTTCATAGGGAGATTTTTAAAGAATATCAAAAGAAAAGTAAATGAGAAATGTATTTGGGGCACAAATTGAAATACAGGAAATTCTAGTTGGAGATGAAAAAAATACAGTAAAGGTGATTAAATACTGGATGATATTGCCCAGAGATGTCGTGGAGTCTCCATCCTTGAGGATGGTCAAAACGCGACGACACGGCCCTGAGGAGCCTGCTGTAGCCGAACCTGCATTCAGCAAGGTATTGGACTAGGTGATCTCCAGAGGTGTAAAATTGAAAGCCACCTTTAAATGACATTGAATTAAAGTCTTTAATACAAATAAGAAAGACAAAGATATGATGAACAGTTCCCTCACTAGAGAAAACAATCTCTCTTCTGTTCTCATACGGTGTAATATAAAGTATACTGTCATAATTGTAAAGTATTTGATGTTACTTTTGGTGGTAACTTTAATATCTAAACTATGATAGCTCCATAATAAGTAGGAGGCTTTGAAAGGCACATATTATTTAAGAATCTAATGCAATCCAACTAAACGCTACATTTATTCCCCTTACCAGGCAATGAGTTTTCTTCACAACCTGTGTTACCGTGGGTTTTCCGTTTGCAAAAATACACCTCTGCCCTAAAAAAAAATGCTTCATTAAAAACAAAACACAAATTGGGGAGACAGCACTGAACTGAGCATCACGGACTACTTTCCTGGCTATCCAAGAATTAAAATTTTTCATCACTTTTTGATAAAAGTAAGTACCACTTCAGAAAGTTTATGACCTGTTCAGTTCTGAGAAGACAGCCACTCCTTCCCAGAATCCCAGAATGTTCCTCATTCATTTTATACAGTTTTAAAACAAGTACAGGCAAACTCCACACTTGTATGTCAATTATCAGTTACAGAGAAGTCAAAAGTTTTTATTGTTTACCTGTTGAGGCTATGTAGAAATACTGATACATAGTATCAATTAATTGGTAATAGGAAAACACTGACATAATTAGCAGCACAAAAGCTCATGTTTAAAAACAATCAACTCTCAACTTACCAGAAATATTTGTCACATTGGTCATGTTAGGTTCATTTGCAGCTACTAGCTAATAGTAATGCTATTTCTGTAACACTTAACAGTTTCATCCTTTTAAAAAGATCATTGCTTTTGAGAAATATACAGCACCATTAAAGCTACTGTTGAAAAGAACAGGCAGACTATAGTAATGGAACAGCAAGTTAGTCTTCTTGAGTATGTATAACCTATGGATCGTAAATTTGTTGAAAAGAACAGGCAGACTATGGTAATGGAACAGCAAGTTAGTCTTGTTGAGTATGTATAACCTATGGATCGTAAATGTCGAGTTTGCCACTTACATTCATCAGTAATCTTGTCAATTTAGTAGAATTCAAGAAGTTAGCCTGCTTCATGTTTCTTTGGCAACAAGGGAGAAATACCACACAAACCGGTAAGCGCCCCAGTTCCAGCAGGATGGAGAGCACTGCTGCAGATTTTGAACAAACTGCAGGACCATCTGCAAAAGTGGAGTGTGCCGAGTGTTTCTGGGTGCACAGACTTTATCTCGTGGCGAAGGGGTGAATTTGTGAAAAGTGGTGAAAATAGGAACGCAAGTATCAGTTCACACACAATGTGGAAAAATAACAAACATGTACCAGATGTAACATGAGGAAATGAAAGCAAGTTTAACATGTAATTATTTTGGGGAATAGATAAACAAGGAAAACGTTTTTCCATGGTTTTATAGGCAAAGAAATTTCTTTCTTCTGGCTTCAACCATACAAGAGAGTAAACCTAAAATATTTTAGCAATGAGAGATGTGTATTTGTATATATACAGCATGTACGCATTGACAAATGAGAATTCTTTTCTTGGTTAAGCCAGTGTAAACCAAGAGTAATCTAGAAGCCCAGGTTAATACTGTTAACGGAGATGAGGATTTCTTCCAGAGATTGCACCTATAATAAAGCATCTGTACTTGACTGTAATCAGTGAATGAGAGAACACTTACAAAAACTTGTCTAAAGTACTTTTGTTCATAGTAGGCAGAATTAAAGACAAACCGTTACAATCACTTTACTTTTGCCAGTAAGCCTTAAAAAGTATGCAAACTTTGCGAATTAAAATGAATTTCACCTATCAGGAAGACCAAAAAACATCATTTCTATACTGTGCTAAAATGCATAAATATATGCAGGGAGAAGAATTTCAATATTCTAGTGTGTATAATACCCCAGGAAAAACTGCATCAGCTTTATTATTCTCCCTCAAAGTATAGATACATTCTATAAATGTCTTTAATTGATGAAAAGGTCTGCCAACTACAGCTTTCCATTTCTGATGTGCAACAGGGAGGTAAATACAGAAAAATGTCAAAATACTGCTTAGTCTATATTGCTATTGCCTTAAAAAGCTGCATTCGTTTCAGAGGGTAATTCTGAAATTAATTTGCTATCCATACTGTAGGAAGTTCCATGTGCTGATGTTACTTGGTAGGGTGGTTTTTTAACAAAAAGTCTGTATTTTCACAAAGACAATACTGCATACTATGCTCTCTATCCATTAATAATTCAAACTAATGCTAACTAATTCAGTGCTCTTGTGAGTGGGAAATTATGGAGATAACATATGGACATGCAGTGCTTCAGCCTAATGTAACGACCCAGTGGTCTGTTCATTTCTAATTACCACATGAAAATAAGGAATAGGTAGCCTTTAGTCATTCTATGGATTACAGTTAGAGTTTAATTTCTTAACTGCTAAACATCTTTAACATGCTCTTTCCCAGCTATTTATTTTCAAACGGCATTTGCTAAAAAGACCTATTTTATATATTCTGCTAGTTATGCTGTTTATACTAGTGTTTGAGCAATAAACAGTGTCACTGTAGAATCCTAATAATGCTTGTTTGCCATTTTTTTCAAATGCCTGAGTTGCATATGTTTCATACAAAAGGTGCTTTAATTCATTCAAACCGGAAAGGCGAATCGTAGTCTTACTACTTACTTTCAAAGGCACTGTTTTCATTTTTTGTGTCCTTCATATATTCGGAGCTTCAGGCTCTGTCACGTAAACAGTATACTAGTGGGATACTTATAGTACAGCGTCTTAAGATAACACATCATATTGAAAAATTACTTCTTAGATGTAGCATAGTATTTCTGTTTATTCCTTTTTTCAGAGTAGTTTCTGAAGACATACATATTTAAACCTGTGTTCCATATTTGTGCTTGAAAAAACAAAAACCTGCAAACCTCATTTTCCAGCTATGACAGAGCTAAAAGTGGCCTTCACATCTAACTCATTTTTATACATGAACTAGATAGGAAAAACAGCTAAGGGGAAAAAGAGTATAAACTCCATAGTATTTATTTAAAAACTTTGCAATTTGCATGGGGTATGATCTGCAAATACCAAACAAATAGGATTGTAAACAGGATTCTGTTATTGAATACCAACTTAAATAGCACTGTTAATGAATGGCAATGACAAGCAATGCATTGAGCCAACCACTTAGTAATTCTCAACAGTCTTGCAAAAGTAAAGATGATAAGTGTTAAAAAGTACCATGGTATTTTATGTTACTGTTTGTATTCCTCTTATGCTCCATGTGTTATCTTTAAAGGTGGAACAGATGACTGAACCAAGTGGAATTTGACATTCTTTGGGAAGGAGTTACCAACCGGTCAGTAGTGACGTTATAATTCATCTTGAGAGAAAGTTTTTAGGATGTTTTTGCATTTGAGGCTACATTGCAACATTCATTACCTTTCAGTCCTGGATGTACACCATGAGCTGTTCTCTATAATCCTCTTAACCAATGACTGAATGGACAGGTAGATGAAAACTACAACATAGACTCTTTACACCAGTCTGCGTCAAGAGGAGCTGAGGTCTATCAGCAAAGGACAAAGTAGGCCAAATACTTCTACTTTTGTATTGTCTTCTTCTGATTTAAATAGTTAGTTATCTCTATTGGTATTAACCTAGCAGATATTCTACACACCTTAAAAATTAAGTAGTCCTCAGTGGTATGACCGAAAACATTTTACCAACATGCTGATGAATCAGTATTTCTTAAAAACAAGTGTATTCTACTGATGTAACCAAAACTACACATTTTAAAAATATTTATTAATATTACCACGTTAAAATACATAAGAGCTATTGTGAGACTGCAAATCCCTCAGCCGTTAGCACTTCATTGCTCCATATATCAAACTGCTGTCACACTGAAGACAGTAAATTCCATTACTAGGATTGTACGATCCTGGGCTGCATACAACTATGGACAAAAAAACAAGGGAAAAATACGGAATTTAAGTGATATTAAAAAAAAAATTCACATTTGAAATGTTTAGAATGCAAGAATGCATGTTTATCTATTTGAAAAAAGACAAGATTTTTTTCCAGCATTCTGCTAGTTGATGATGAAAAAATTGTATGTATTTTATACATCATCTATTTATTACACCGTATTTTTCTCTTCATCACTTTACGCTCCATCTACTTACAGGGGATGTGACCATCAATTACATTTTAATATTGCCTATATCAAATAATGTTATAAACAAACTGCTATAGCTGCCTGTAAGTATTACAAGACAAAACAAAGCTGAAATCTAAGCTCTGATAATTGTTAAGAAGTAGTGCAAAAATAATACTTCAAACCAGAAATCAGGGTATGATGCAGAACAAGTGTTCTGAATGAAACATTTTTTTCCTGTTGGACCACGTTATGCCATTTGATGAAGTCTGTACAGTCATCTGCAAAATCACTTCATCTCAAAAGACTAAGTCAGCATTATGCTCTTGGCAGAAAAAAGCAGAATTTGAGCTATTTGGTTATGACTATCCTGACTCATACTTCTATTTGGCAATGCTAGCCTTTCTTTAGGCTTTAATTAACAGCATTAGTATTCAGTATGCAAAGGTAATTAAGATCTTCCTTCCTTTGGTGCTTACCTGGTTATTACATTTTGCCTGGCTTAATAATGACTTCTTAGGTACTACTGCACAAACCTTCAGCAG
>NW_009610012.1:59159-81613 GCF_000690535.1 Cariama cristata
GTATTTGGTTTGGTTTATCTTTGTTGAGGCTGGCAGGATTTATTTGATCCCCTGCGGCTGTTACTAGCTTGCCTAGCATTTGTTGCCATTGCTGTTGACTTAAGAGGGTTTTAGAGGTCATACGAAATGTAAGAGAGGAGTCCTCTGCAGATGATGTCAAAACCTTGCCTTTTTTGTACATTAGTACAGGAAGACCAAGATGGCTTTACAGAAAAGAGAAAGCTTTACAAATACATATAACTAAAGGAATTTTCTAACCTTTCTGTCTGGAAAATCAACCATCTTGTGTATCTGAGGAATAATTCTACTCTTTTTATTGAAGATTATAGGCACACTTCTAATAAATCCTTCAGAATTTTCAGTTTATTTATTTGGAGCAAGGTAGACTTCTATTACAATGGGATAAAAAGTTTATTTCTCAGAAGTGTCATCTGTTTGCTCTCTAGCAGAAACCATGAAAAAGAGAAAGGAATCTGAAGTAGGGACCTGTAGCTTATTTAGCCAGCTGCTGGGAAGTTTCTTTAATCAGTAAACTTAACTTGTTTCAGTCTTTTCACTAATGGAAAACTCCTATTGGTATACCTTCACTTTGAAGGTATAAACATTTTAGCAAAATATTCTGTCTTTACAGCATATTTTATATACTTGCCACTTCACACCTCACAAACTGAAATGCACACAACGTCTGAATTTGTTCTTGTATCCTACAAACTAGCTAGCATATTGCACTCTTTTGATTCTTAGGACAATTTCAATATTCTCTTGAATAATGTATTTCCTTTTGAACTTTCAAGTTACTATGTTTCAGTAATAATCACAATACTGTGATTATTTATGCTACTGAAGAAAACCAACTGAAGAAAACCAAATTAGAACTGACTATTCAGTATCTAGTCTACTAAAAATACCACAGAAGTCAAGCTCTGCAGAATAATGATACAGCACAAAAAAATACTTCATAAAGCTCATACAGGGTATGATATCAAATTGTGTCTCTAGAGAAGCCCTAAGAAACATATGATCTTTGTACTCTATTAATCTTGCAGCTGCATCTGATAAAAACAAACTAAAAAAAATAGATTTATAAAGCAGAAAAATTACATTTAGAAATTTTGATGACATGTAAGTGACTCAATTGCCTATAGTAAGTAAAATCTAATGGTGGATCATACCTTATGTAGCTGTTACCAAAATAATTACATTAAGAAATTTCGATGACATGTGACTCAATTGCCTATAGTAAGTAAAATCTAATGGTGGATCATACCTTATGTAGCTGTTACCAAAATATTTAATTAACTTATCCTGGAATAATGTGCTTTATTTAACATAAAACAGGGCTTTAAAAGCAGAAAAACATTAAGATAAATTCATATGAAATAATTTCTAAGAAGTTCGTACTCATCAATTTTGTTTATTCAAGACTGCTTTACAGAGGCAGAAGACTAAATGGAATTACTAATCAGCAGAGTAACTGTCTTTTTAAGTTATTGCCTCTACAATATGACTCAGTAAAGGGTTCTGCCTGAGGCTTATCTGGTACCCAATGAACAAAATTTTGATATGTTTTACCACCAGTGTTTTCTGCCAAAAAGATTTCTCTGAAGATAGACACATCACACAGTGACTAATCAGGTTAACATGTTTAATTGACTAACTCAGTAAAAGATTTAGATGAGAAAATGGGAGTAGAAGGTGAGACAAAAGCTCAGTATTTAATGCCATTTTAATATAAAAGCAGAGGGGGAAAAACCAAATGAGGATATAGTATATAAAAGAACATGAGACTGAAGCATGGGGAAGAAAATAAACGGAAATTCTAATATAGGAGATTTAGATTGGTAGATGATGCAGTAAGTGAAAGGGCTATGCTTAGTGCACAAATTGCGTGATGGCAGCGCGAAATAAACGATGCATTGTCCACAGAGCACTGCACAGCAGCATGGAGGAACCAGAACTACTAGAACACTACATGAAACTAGATATTCTAAAAATAATAGAAGAGAGAGAACAGGTGTAACCAAACATCCAGCTATTTTGCTGTACAAGAAGTAAAAAAAGAGGAGGTTAGTTTATGAAACCTGCAAAGGATATGCGTGTTTTTATTTCTTCATGTTCTTGGGCCTACTCCATAACCTCTTCCATTCTGTCATATCCTTATCAAGACCCAGAGACTAGAAACAGTTGCACTACTCAAAGTTTAATATACTTAAAATTAGAAAGTCTGATAACACCTGTTTCCATATTCCAAAGTAGAACTGGCCCATGAAAAGGTAACACAGATGATAATCTGAGGTTTGCAATGTATCTGCAGTGATATCCTATGACTAGTAAGAAACGTATTATAAATTTTTCAGAAAAGGAAAAAAGATTCCAAGAAACCACAAAACAGCTGATTAGACTTCTATACTATGTAAAGATTTAATGAGTGAACACTGAAACACATGCAGGTAAGTGGAAAGTAATACCATTTGATGTTGTTTTACAATGAAGATAAACAAGTAATTAATTTGAAAGCACCTCATATGGCAGCACATACAAATGTAATAACTACAGAAGACTACGATTAGAATGAAATTTAAAGAAGAGTACTGAATGATTCTTAAAAGGGAAATCGGAGTTGGAGAGAAATTGCTAAAGGGATTAGTCATGAGCTTGCTCTTAGACAGACTTCACTAAATATTTCCACTAATAAGATTAGCAGAAAAAGTCCCAATGAACTATGCTGACAACAAAACTGGGAGAAGCTGTGAATAAGGACAAGATTTAAATAGGCAGGAAGAAATAAAAGAATGAGAAAGGCCTGCATATCTGTTTGATTAAAGAAGACTGTGAGCACAATCAGTCACAATGCAAAGGGGAAGTGTGGTACTGTTCCGTCATTGGAGACAGAGGTTCTTAGGACCAAAAGAAAAGCACTAATGATGTAAAAGGCACTGGTAAGAGCTCATATGAAATACCATGTTAAATTCTAGTCACCCCTGTGCAAGAATATTAAACTCAAAATAGGGTATTTGAGATACAGGTTTGCTGAATGAAAACTCTTACAAAAGCAGATAGAAAGTAATTGACTTGTTCCAATTATAAAATAGGACACACACAAAAAAATATCTACTTAAGCTAAAGGGCATTCTCCCCATCAGGGCAAATGATTATGAACTTTCCATGAATTAATTTAGATTGAAAGCTTGATCTTCTAACTCAAAACGAGTAGATAAAGAGACCTGAACTCCCGAATAGTTCTAAAATGGACGTTAAAACTGTTTTAACTGGATTACAGGACCTGGTTCCTGCAACTACAAGGGAAACTATTGGATAACCCAAGAAGTTGAACTCTGCTGTACTTCCATGGAAATGTGTTTATCAAAATGTTTCTATGAGTAAGTAAGTGCACGTTTTGGAAGAAGCTCCACCACTAACAAAAATATAAGGAAAATACTTTATTTTCTATTTAAGTAACAGATCTAGGGATTGCAGCAAATCACAACTAATTCTCCCATGTTAGCATGGTCTCCGGAGAACTACTGCATGAAGTTTGAGGTATTGAAAACAAATGTAGAAAACCTATAGTGGTGAGTAATCAGGCTGAACAGAGGTCTATCAAACACAACCAAAAAGACCAAACTTGAGGTGGTTTAGTTCAATAAAGACAATATCAGAAAAAGAAAATGGTCAGAGTCTTCTAGGATATACAAAAGCTATTTCAAAGATAAAGTTAACAGAATCATTTCCAGATTTACTGAGACAGAGCAAGAAGTAACGGGTATAAACTACATCAAGGGAAATTACATAAATATCTTGGAAAAAAAACTTTCCAATGGTGAGGATGTGCAGCACTGAGTTGTATTTCCTTGGGAGTCTATGTAGTCTTCTGAGGTTTTAAAGATCTTGCAGGATACATCTGTCAGGGATAACTGAAGCTCCTATCTTGCCTTGAGGTAGAATGATAAGCAGAAGACCCATTTGGTTTTACTGCTTATGATACAGTGTTTTGGACTCTAGGAAAGGAAATTACTAATTTTACCAAGAGGTCAACTAAGGAAAAGAGTGTTGTCCTGGTTTTGGCTGGGATAGCCTTACTTTTCTTCCTAGTGAGCGAGTAGCTGCATGGTACTTCGATGGCAGCTGGGGTTAAACAACGACAAGTGTATGTTTGAGCATGCTGAGAGAATAACATCCTCAACTATGGGAAACAGTAATCAGCTGCTGGACTGATTGTAGTGATCAAGTTTCAGGACTGACTGTTTCAGACTCTTGGGTACCTCAGATGTGAAAGCTTTGTCCTGTATCTGCCAAAGGGATGTCTGTTACAATCCCAGCGGATCAGAGATCAGATCCTTGGGTTGACACTGGTGTAGGGCTATGTAGTGTTTCTGTCTAGCACAGGAGGTAAAGGAGCATGGCAGCTAAGAAAACAGTATTATTTTTTACTACTTATGTTAAACAGCCACTAGAGCTAAGATGAAAGTTGTGTTTTGAAGAAAAAAGGAATACAAATTAGTTTAGAATGGAGTAAGATATTCTGCGGGAAAGCCCAAACCAAAACTGCAGTCCATACAAAATAAATCATCCTAAAGAAGATACACTTTTCTAAACTTGATTTTCATGTACCTTTCCTTGAAATCATGTGCAACAATATTCTGTGTTACCATAAATGTAATAAATTTGATATCTATATATATCCCTTCCAGGTATTTGTCACTTTTTGCTGGAAGATATGAACCAAGAGATTTAAGTTCTTTCTGATGAAGACAACAAATAGGAAAAAAATAGTCACATATGGAAACATTTTGCATATCCTGCAATTTTAGAGTTATCTCTATTTTCTTCCCTATTCTTATTGTTTCTTTTCAAAGTGTGTTCCATTCTCTAAACTGTTGTTCAATATGTAATCCAGTGTTTTCTTTCACCATTTCTAGGTCTGTAGGGAATCATCACTGTCAAAATCTTGCCTATGGATTTATTCTTTATATGTCTTGTCTTCCATTGTTCTCTTGAGACTTCAGGCTCAATATTTGGGAATCATATGAATAATCTTTTCTTGGACAAAATGTAATCTGGCAAGGCCGCTCTAAAGCGGCGATCCACTCCTTAGCATCTAAGGAAGGTAATATCACTTGTTTTAATATGAGGATTGACAAAAAAAAAAATTTACCAGAATTCATTCCCTCCCCTTTCCTTATTGTTCCAAATGGATCACAAATATTTACAAATTTAACTTTATTTTGCAAAGCTATGAAGAGTGATTATTTTATCTATTATTCTTACTTTACTTAGATCTGGAATGCAGCATTTAAGTTTGTAATTAGATTAAAGCATTGCATTATTATGCCCCCTTTAAGAAATTTAAGAACAAAAATGATCATCTTGTTCGTCTCACTGTAAAACAGCACTTGAAACATAATTTGTCAGGTTACAGATTTTCTATGCTAATTCCAAAAAACCCCACTGCTATCTAGAGGTCTGAATTTAATCTGATTGATTTTAATTTAAACGAGTCCATAGAAATTGTGAATCTGGTGTAAAATCTAAATCAACAAGGTCTTACAAAAGTTCTACCCAAGTATTAACCTGATCTAGTACTTTTTACCTTTACGGACTTGACAGGATCACAACCCAAAACAGTATGGCATAACAATTTTATAAAGTTAAATAGCATTTACAGAGTACCTTCAATGTAGTATATTTCAGGCAACGGTTCAGAACTTTTCCTTCTAACTTCCACTTGTTGCTTAAAAAATGTCTTTATAAGGTGTTTTGCCTAAGTTGAAACAAATAATATTTTTTCAGATTCTTTGATGGAAAGAGGTCAGAATAGAAGAAAAGACAAAAGAATGAGAATATGAGTTAGGATTAAGATTTAAAGGATGTACCACTAATCTTTTGATTGTAGCTGAATGGAAACAGGAGGACAATCTGATGTTCTTGGATACGTTGGTTTCAATTTTGATAAACCTTGATCAGTTAATGCAATGTCTTTGAAAGTGTTCCGGTTTATACAAATAGAACTTTAAAGGTTAATCCGTGGCAATTTTGCCTACATTAGACATCTGTAGCCGAACATCAATAGGCTTGCAGCTTTCCCATCTACATAGGTACTATTATTCAGGTCCCCTTATATTTCAGACATACTTTCCATCTTATTAGCTATTTCTGTTCAATAAAAAGAAAATGCCAAAGGTCTCCTAAAGCCAAGTTAAATAAGGGAATTATTATTATTATTATATCAAACAAATATAATCACAGAAGATCAATTCCCTTACTCAAAAAGATTTGCACAAATATAATCCCAGATAGGAAAAACATTCCTTTCAATCAGTGCAGAACCAGCAGCACAGAATCACAGAAATGTTAGGACACAAGGCTCTATTCCATCTCATCTACTCCATCTCCCTAGCCAAAGGCAATGTTTATTTTTAAAAATCCTTTATTTTCTCTGGAATTTTGGACCATTTTTTATGAAGTGTCTTCCACTGCAATATTAAATATCTGAAGTCATAGTAGTTAAAATTAAAAATCTGACTTCTAACTAGATAAAATATATAAAATATGTAAAAAAAAATAGACCCATTAGCAATCTCACAAAGTCTAACAGTAAAAAAAAATATCAATGCTTCCTATCCAGACAGTGCTCCATTTGTATACAGGGATTAATTATATATATCAAAAGCTAAAAAGAAAAGGCAAAAAGAAAAAAAAACCACACACTTTAATAGGCTTGCAAGGTTCAGTATACATACAAATTGGCAAAAACAATTTTATTTATTCTCTCTTAATTTGATCTTCTTGTCTGTATGAAAAAGATGAACTTTGATCATGAGCTTTCCCCACAAATTTAGGTGGTTGTTTTTTTCAGTGGAAAGGATGGAAGCTGCTTAATGAGTACAATGTTATTTTAGACTCCCTCACCCTTCTGCTGGAATCCCAAAGCATGATTTGCACACCTGCTGTTTCTTGTTATTCCTCCTGTATTTCCTGTCCCCTTTCTCCTTTCCCCTTTAAGAACCTCTGAATTAACAGTTAACCTGGTAAGCAAGACTCTGGCTTCTGGTCGTCTACTGTAAAAGCCAAAGGCCTTCAAGCAGCTAAAATTCTGCCAGATCAATAATAAAATCACTTCGAAGTGATGGAAAGGCACTCCCATTGCAAAACTGCATGTTTGATATTTATAAGATAGCACATGTTCAAAGTTTCCCAATTGTCTTGCCACTTTGATATACTGTCTTTAATATAGACTGATAGTGTGATCTGCCTTATCCATAACGGCAATAGAATATTAGCAATTTTAACTGATACAAATTTTATATCCACTAAAACTTTTATATTCATTTACTAAACAAAGTATATTTCTTTTTTTATGTTATTATACTTTATCCTGAGAGTAGCTTATTATGTTGGTTGCCTTTTTATTCGTCCATCTACTGTACCTTGTTTAGTCTATGAAATGCATCACAAGCACTTTGCTGACATAGTCTGTTGTGGTTTTCTCTCTCAGGAAGCAACTGTAACAAAACACAATCTGTTTATAGAAGAACAAAGTCAACGAAATAATTTTTTTTTTTATTTACTGGTTTAAGATTCTAGTCAGTTCTGATGCAAGTATTTAGGTCTTTTTACCATATTTCAGATGTCTAACTTGCAATGTTTTAAAGAAATCACAGAGCCTGTCCTCTTACATATATTACATGTCTATGTCCAATTTTCAGTATACTTACATATTTTATGGGAACTGTCATTTATTTGTAAATTGTAATGACAAGGAAATGTATAATTTTGGATTCTTCCTAGATTTATAAATATCTGGATCTTTTCAAAAGAAATAAGCTACTCCCTCTCTAATTACCTGCCTGCTGTTGTGGTTTTATGAAGACTCAGGTTTTAAAACAGTCATCCAGGAAACCTAACAGTTCAAGCTTCTGACTATTTCTGCAATGGACCCAAGTTTTGTCTCAAGAACAATCAATCAGGGCAATATCTAGTGCTTTTAAAGATTGTCCCTGCCACCCAACCCCACCCTCTGCACAAACACATCAGTTCCTGAGCCTCAACCACTCAACCCTTTACATTCTCATAGGAATGCCTATGACACATAGGACCAAAGGAAGACTTCAAGTATGGACTGAAGAAAAAGCGTAGTGTTTTAGTAATCCATTTGCATGGGTCCACATTCCTTACCAACTGACTACTACTAATATGTTATGCTGAAGGCCTGGGAAATAGTTAACTAAGCTGCTGGACTGCTCTCCAGAGCTGACAGAACTGCATAAGCTGCCATATTAAGAATAAAATTATCTGTTAACACGTGAATTTAACTCCTTATATTATTAGCTTGGAAGTAATTCTGAAACACCAAATGCTACTTAGAAATCAAAAAGTACTTTCTAAGACTACAAGCTACTTAAGAACATGTAGTTTACCACGCGGTCGTATCAAACTTTACATCCACCTAAATCTCTAACTGTAGGGAATTTCTCCTCCTAATGCTCAAATATTCTATAAAGCCTGCACATTGGCTAAATCTCATTTATGTAGTCTCAACAACCTTAGAATTAATCTTAACTAACTACACTATCAAGTAATGAGACTCTTCAGATACGTCAGTGCTATCGACTACAAATACAGTTTTCAGAGAAACACAACTGACTAATAGTTCAATTGTTTTTATAAGCAACTATATTTAATTTTCAAGAAAATTAAAATTGGAAAGTGGAAAATGAAGCATAATTGGTATACTTTGTTCAGAAAGGGATCTTTTCAAATTGCATGTCTTCATACATAGTGACTAATCTAATATAGCATATGAAAACAATGGCCTTTTTAGGGCTGAAATAATTAGTAAGTTCAAGAAAATATTGCAGATGTTCTTACGTACATTCAGGTCAATAATTAGCATCTCTTCACGCTTTAGCTATCTCTTTTAATAACAAAGTACTTCAAGTGAACTGAACATATACTGAGACTGTTTTAAAGGTTTCTTCAGACCTCACTCACAGCATAAAGAAGTTGAGACTTTCTTTTCATATGGTTTCAGTGTTCAGAAGGAATATTCTAAGAACAAGTCTCAAGAAAAAAAGTGTCTCCTTTGGATTGACATGGCACTGGGATTTCTGACTTTCACAGTTAATGCCTTGACATGAATTTCACATGCAATACTTTGAAGCATTTTTACAATCAAGAAAGTACTATCAAACCCTTACAATACTTTCTGCATATAAGCAGCAAATATATTCCATTAACTATAAAGATTCTAACCATTCTTCAAAAGCAAGTCAGAATTTTACCTGAAAATGTAAAGAAGATTTCATTCTGTAGACCTCCTCTCTGCGTTTTTACACAATGGTATTCTGACTTAATTAATGTAACCTCACAAGAAAGTTCAGCAACAAGTTTGCTTAGTATCTGAAGCAATGCTTTCTCAAAAGAAATGTTATGAGAACTGTTGCAGGGGGCTGTGTGATACTGGGCTGCGAACTCATAATAATTTTTAGGATCAGAATAACTGCAAGGAAAAAAATGAGGAAGATGATGAGGAACATATATGAAGTAAAAAGAAGAAGAGTAATTTATGTATTTGAAAATAAAATTGCAAATTTAAATCCTTAATTTATAAACAAAACCTACTTTGCACTCCCAGAGAGTTTTTAATGATAAAATAGTGTATGCTGGGCCAGTTGGAAACATTTAAGAGATTTTTACAAGTCAACATTCTAATTTCTATCCATAGGTAAGTCTTACTCCTTATTATTGTAATTTTTTAATTTTTAAACCAACAGGAGATTACAGTAAAGGGATCAGGAATATGAACACTAAGGTTAAGAAGCATACAAAATACCCCTTAGTATGTGGCACAATATTTCATCTCACGCATTATGGCCAGTTATAGTAGTATGTTACATACTATTTCATCAACTATCACAAAAGTATTTTAAAGGGCTTAAAAACTGAATCCTCTTCCCCAGAGATCAATAGAAGATAAACTAATAAGATGAACAGGAATTCCTTCTCTGTGAGCAGAGGTAACTGAAACAGCTTCCATATAAGTATAAAGTTTACTTTTATGGATGGATCAGCTATTTCACCTTTACTGCAAAGCTAAATGCACACCTGGGCATCTTTTACAAATAAGGCAATGTACTATAAAATGTGTATTTCTAGTTATTTCAAATAGCTGAAGATCAACAAAGCATGATGTTAAATAGAAAACAGGAGTAAAAGAATGAAGAACAGGGGTCATGATGTGGGTATAATCACAGAAATGAGAAGGGGGTGGCGGTGAAGAAAAAAATTAAGGAATAGAAACCAAACCAGCTGAAAGAAGCAGAACATCCAAAATACGGTACCCAATTAAGACAGCTCAGTAGATCCTCTACCTTCCTTTTGCCTCCCCCATTTCCTTTCCCTTGCTGCTGCATATTCCAGATTTTTTTGTATATATGTATGAAACTTGAATTTTGTATGCCAACATTCAGATTTGATCCTTATTGAAAGATGGAAGTCTGCATTACTGAAAACTGTAACCTTTTCCATCAAAATTCTTTCAAAGAAACTTCTTCCTTTCCAGTTCTGTCACGCAAGCTAGCTGCTAAAAGTCATGGTAATTCTGTATGAAAGCTACTGTGCAGAAGTAAAATTAATTTACATTAGAGGTTAATTTAGGTTATTGTGCTCTACCATGTTTCTAAATGAGCACTGGTATGCATTTTAAATTGAAGATCAGACATAGTTTCTGCTGAAGGCAACAGGAGCTCTTGCCTACATCTCCACAAGAATAAAATATCCTTTAAAGTAGAAAAGGAGAGCTTATAAGGAATGACATTGACTTTACAATCTTTCACTTTATCAAAGACTTTTTACCTGCTTCCAGAAGGAAAAGTAATGAGAATAGGAAAAAATAAACTACAAATATTACGTCATTAAATTATATGTACTTAAAAAACACAATCATGTAATAATGAAGGCATTAACATGTGTGAAATAAATCCATACAGCTGTGCTAAAATTAATCTCATAAAGAATAATTCAATTTAAAATTACACTACTTTAATGTTATTGAGGATTACTGCCTATTCAATTTGTTACATTTCATTATGTTTTATGTTTCTTTTTTAAAAAGAACTGTATTCATGTGTTTCTCATTCAGCCACTGAGCTTTATTTAAGGCTCTGTAAATGACATTAAATGAACTGCCTGGTAGTAACTAATATTAAAAACAATTTCTCAGAGAAACAGAATGTCTTTATCTCAGCAAATTGAATTCTAAATAAGTCTACTTATTTAAAAATAGCAACACATATTTTAAAAAATAAAACTTTTTCAAGGCAACAACACACTTACCTGGATTGATAACTTACCATAAATAATATATTTTATTACAAGGTTTTTATCAAATTGCATTGCTGTTAGCTTATAAACAATGGAACAAGTGTAAACTCCGCTCAGGTTGAATTGTCTCAATATTGAAGTTCCTGATGGTGATATTTGCACTCCGCTATTTTCTAGTAAACACAATAATGAAATAAATTCAGTTGTCATCATGAGAAAATGCAGAAAGTAAGTGTCCAAACAGTTATTTACTGTTAAGCTGTGCACAAAATAATAATGTTATGGATTCAGCTGAAGGCACAGGACTCAGACACTGAAGCTGATTGAACGTCACCCAGTTCAGTATTACACAAATATGCCTTATTGCTGCTGTGTTTTTAAGTATTGGTTGACAAATCAGTCCTAGAAACGTGTTTTTATTTCATCTCAGACATCTATTGTTCACTCCAATAACCACTTCCAAGACCAAAAAACTCCCAGAAAAAAGTGGTAAATAATCTCTTTTTATACCTCTATATAGTCAAACTGACTACTGACATTTCAGTCTTCAGGAACTGCCTCATGAATTAGCTGGTGGTATTTAAGATGCAGTAAACTTCAAAGCAGGCAAGACAGGAAGTTCAAGTTATCAGACCTTCCAAAAAAATTAAATGTATATGCCAAAATGAGAATCGTGTATGTTTAAGATTGTAAAATAATCCTTCTGTATGGAAGTACCTGCATTGTTAAGGAGGCCAAAGTCTTTTAACACAACTCCTTAGTTCAAGGCAGAGAGGAAGTAGGATCCTACCTCAAAGGACAAATCATGAGCATGGCTCTTTAATTAGGTTTTTAAAGAGGAAGGATAGCGCTGCTTAAGGTCAGATTTGGGCACTGATAATGAGACATACAGTTGTCCCATGTAGTCTGCATGTGGGTTACATGATGACAGTTGATGAGTCCTTTTCTGACTTGAAAAGTCCTCAGGCAGTAACAATATAGATAAGGGTTTCTCAAATAGTAATATGCAGCCCATCTTGCTCTCAAAGAAAACCTTGGGAACAACTAGATTAGAGCTGATTATAATAGATTTCAAGGTAAAATACTCACTTTGATAAAATATTTTCAGAATGGATTCTTGTTTCCATTTTCAGATGCCAAAAAAAATATCTTTTTTACATCCTAAATAATTTAGACCTTTTATGTCGACAATGAAAGCTTAGACAATTAGAGTGGTGCAAAAGCAGCATATTTTTAAACTGAAAAAATCAATGCTAAGGACATGAGATCACACATCTTAGGGCTTTTACTTCAGACTAGTCCTAATCCGGTTTTGTAGATCGAGCACGCATTATTTCTTGAAGCAAACATTTCCAATGAGCTTCATCCAAAATGAATCCAGTTTATGCACTCAAAGACCAGAACACAATCCATCAAAATGTGGTAAGTGGGTAGAATCAAGCAATTCACTTCAAGTGAATTCAAACTAACATGCTACTGTAGATGCATGCTGCTTATTCTCTTGGTATGCAATTTTAAGAAAGACATTGGGGAAAAAAATAGCCTGATTGAAGTGCATCTTTTTACATACTTGTCAAGAGGGTGTAGGACAACTTTGATCCTCAAGAAACCATTTAAGCTTTTAATTACCCGAATTTTGTCATATATATCACCGTGTTTAAAAAAATATTCAAGTGCTGGTAAAAAAGTACTATTAAAAAGACTGAAAGCGCAAATTCTTTGACAAGAATGATTTGGGATTCCGTATCAGCCTAGGCTCTTACATTAATGACACACTGTCTTTCATTTTTTGGATGATGAAGAGGTTTTTAATCTGATGATGAACTAGTCCGGATGCTAAATCTATAAACTAGGATGTCATTTGCTACTGTATGCTGGACTAGCTATCAGATTAATATTGTCAGAAAAACAGCATAGATTTAAGAACTATGGTTCTGATCTTTGGCATTTGCAACTGCCCTGTGTGGGCTGAAAGCAACAACACCGTTAGTTGACTGGATAGCTGGAGCACCTTTAAGATATATCACAGACAGCTTTGCTATGCTTATAAAATGCATTACTGAACTGCAAAGATGACAAGAAGTCTGCAAAAGACAAAGCTTGGAAATCCAGTGAAGAGATCTGGTCACAAATTTTTTTTTGAAAGTACATCAGCAGAAACAGAAAAGTAGTGTTCTTCTGATGAACTGAGTCACTGACTTTATTATAGAATTTTACCCTACCTTGAACAACGAATGCTTCACATACCAGAAAAGATCAGAATTTTTACATAGTAGCCATTAATTATTTTAATGGTATGTCTGTGTGTAAAGAATCTCCTCTTGGATCATGAAATCAAGAGCCTACTTAAGTTGTTGAGTTCATTTTTTTTTCCCCTGGCATTATAAAAGAAACCACACTTAAAATGCCTTGCTTCACGGGATTATCTGGATGAATACTCCCTACTCCAATGAGTTATTTTACTTCAGACTAGTCCTAATCCGGTTTTGTAGATCGAGCACGCATTATTTCTTGAAGCAAACATTTCCAATGAGTTCATAAAACAGACTGTTAGCTTTAAAACAAAATTTTAATAGTGATTAAGCTATCCACCCTTTTCTTAAATCTAATATTTTTTCCATATTATTCCTCTGCAGCAGGTTCAGTAAGACAGGTGAGCAGGATTTCACATCACATTTTGTGATGTGAATTATGTTATATGATTTAATATGCCTCTATTACATAGGAGGCATTTCACATGTGTGATGGACAAAAAGCAATGTGATCAAGTTCAGAGGTTCCCTGGAGTCAGTGAAAACAGAACAGAAGTTCTTTTTTAATTCATGCTAAAAGAGGAAGCTAGACCATTTTCCAGGATCCTCAGAAACTAGAAGGATGAAAAACAGAGCTATTCCCGTGAGAATTATGTTACAGAGATTAAATTCCTTAACTTTCCATACCCTTTTATAATTATATTTAAAACTAAGTGTTCCTATATTTTATTTTCTCTGTTTACTAAACTTAAAACCAACAGATTAATTCTCCTGCCAGTTCTCTCAGTGTAAAAACTAAAGTTACTCCCCATCCTACCACCCCATCTCTTATTCAGACCAGTTTTACAGTAGAGCAACTTCTGTGTTTTGAAATCGTATATTAAGAACAAAAGTAAATGACAGCAGAATCAGGCCAATGGGCTTTTCAGACATTTAGAAACAGCTATCAATCCAGTTCATAAATTCTAATCTTCAAATTAAACTACTGAGCATGCTCTAATTAAATATGCAATATCTAAAGATGTCCAAATAGGTAAATTCAGTGGTTAATTATATATGTACAGAAACAAAAGCTAACACGGTATTTAATAAACTTCAGTTCACCTGAAAAGCTTCCTAGGAATCAAACATACTCTGTTTTGTAGTCCAGACAGGACTCTTGACAGTCTCTCAGGAAATATGTATAAGTCATGTATCAGTTTTAAGAATAGCAAGAGTATACGGATATACACATCTACTAAAAGCAGCTTCATATTTCTTCTGATTCTCTTTCCTTCCCTCTCCACAGAAGAACTGTTTGAAATACCAACAGTAGGTTTTAGAATATCTGGGGTTTTGCTTGTAGTTGAGAGGTTGAGTGCAGGTATTTAATTTGTCAGCTGCTTTGTTTTACAAAACTATAGTACACACTTCCTTCAGTCCTATGAAAGGATAGTCACAATGTTCTGACACAAATATTCCTTCTATGCATATGTTAGGTGGCAGTGTGTATGAAAAACAGTAACTTTCCTGTAAATCCAAATTCCTAGGTTTGTTTTCACCAAACTAGAACAGGCCTATTCCAATGTTTGCACTTGGAACTAAAGACTGAAATGCTTTCTCTTTTCTGTTCTATTTAGCTGTTCAGAACACCATCAAAAATGTTGGTTTATGCAGTAAAACTTTAAGATGCAGTACATAAGAAGCAATTATTTTGAACCTCTTTTCCTCCACTTAAAGTATATTTTGAAAACCTCTTATTCTCAACCAGCCCAACAGCTGTTTAAAAACTTCAAAGTACAATTTCCAGATCTTAGTACAAAAGAGTCACTAAGCTAAGTGAAGAAAAATTACTTGCTAATTTTAAAGTTGTAATGATTTTAAATTACATTTTGTGCAGTATTTAATTTTTCATTACTCTTTCAACTGCACATAAGTGGACTGGAACTATCTGTGAACAAAGCTGCTTGTTCAAAAAACAGAACCATTTTTTAATGGTCACAGAAAGAAAAGTGTTTACTGCTCTTTGTGAGCTTTTACTGTAGTCATGATTTTTGATGTACACACCTAGACAGACTTTTGGGGCACCAAACACCTTCTTAGGGTGTGTGTCAAGGGCTGGTGTGCGTGAAAGAGAATCTGATTTTTCTAACTATGACAGATAGTACAATAAAAGATAGGCTCTCTTCCTACAGATTTTATGCTTAAATAATTGCATTTATTTTGAAGTATTCCAAGAAGCAGTATTTTGTTAGTCTTTCCTAAAAGTTGATTCACAATTCTACATTTCCACTGAAAAGATTTTCTTTCTTAGAACCACACTGAAAAAGTATGAAATAATGTATCAAGCAAAGTTTATGAATCCTAATTTCCCACTGTTATGGAGATTCACTATAATAGAAGCCTAACTAGTCATACCAAAACCCAGATAACTTTTATCATTTTGAGAGAATTACAATCATTCTAAAAGGAGGCTGAGTGATCAAGTTCTTTTATGCAGCAAACATTTCATGATCTAGAAACTTCAAATAGCTTTTTGTCTGTTTATACTTTGAGTCAAAAAAAAAAGAATGTGACAACAGCCCTAAGAGACTAAGAAGCATCTTCGTGTTATTTTTAAAAATAATTTTTCTAAAACCTCTCTCATCCCTGTAGAAAGTTATGTCAGGAAAACACAAGTTTTCTTCTCTTACTGAAACGCTTTTTGCCCACCTGCTGCTGATTCTACCTGAAGTTGCCACAGAGCCAAAAACCCCTGCTACCGTAGGTTTTTTGCTAGTGAACTAAGGTTGGCATAGCAACTTGGGTTACTACTGAAGCAATCTGCCTGAAGAGATTTAAACCTGTCAACTGGAAGAAGTCTGAGGTCTCCACGGTTTTCTGTTCTACACCGTTGAGACTGCAGTTTGAGTAAACAGAAGCCAGAGGAGTGAAACGAGTAATTTTTATTAATTGTCTTCTGGCATCTTCTGTTTGGAGGTTGTCTTCTGTCTGATCAGATTAAGCTCAGTACTTAAACATACGACAATATACCTGATACTGTGCCTGTCATGCATTACAGACTAGGCATCAAAATATATCAGTTACAATGCAGGACACTCAGCTAACCAGAATGTATCCATCCCAGGGGAGATGGGCAGTTTCATGTAAAATGACAGAGCCCACAGCCTTAAGTACAAGCAAAACCACCTATACCACTCTGAGGCAAAGAATGCTAAAAATTCTGAGGGTGAAGTCTGTTATCAGATTCAGAGCAAAAACACAGGGTAGCATTAGGTATCATATAAATGTGAAATGCTCTGCTATGAAGGTTGGCATGTAGAGGATTAAGAATAAAGAATCATTATGGTGTAACATAGTGGAAACACTACCACTGTAAAAAGATGAATAGTTCATAACCTATATTGTAAACTAAAATAAGAGATTAAACAGGTTTATAAATGCATGACAATGCTTATTGTTCTTTTTAAAAATGAAATTACACTAAAGGGTAAATGAGACATACACAGAAGGAAACAAAACACAGAACTCAGTTTCCCTGCTCAGACTTGGAAAGATATTGCTGATGAGCCAGTCACGATCTCTAAGCAATCCTTATTATGTGAGAAAAATAATGTAAGTACAAGTAGCCCAACATACTCCATGCAGAAACAATGATTTGGGGGCTTTATGCCATACTAGCAGATTAGGACAATTAGTTCATTAGAGGCATCGTTCTGAAAAAGAATGTTTAAATTCTCCATGAGCAGTTAACCAGAAGTTGAAACTGGCAAGGGATGTGAAGGGCCAACAGAAATACAAGCAATTGAGGAAGGGCAATAAAAATGTCAGTCCCAGACTGAAAGGGGCTGAATGACCTAGTGACAAATGACATAGACAACACTGAGGTATGCAATGCCACCTTTGTTTCACTCATTCCTAGCAAGGGCTGCTTTCCAGCCCTGCACCAGGCTCTACCAGAGTCTAGAGGAGATGCTACAAGGAGAGGGAAGTGTGGTGTTAGACCCTTACTTAAGTGAGCTGGACATACACAAGTTATAGACCAGAATGAGATATATCTGAGGATGCTGAGTGAGCTGATACACTACAGGACATTGCGACCATTCAGTGGGACCTTGCACAACTATAGAGACAGTCTGCCAGAAACCTCATGAAGTTCAACAGTGACAAATGCAAAGTCCTGCACCTGGGACAGAACCAGAGCAGCATCGTATGCTGCCGGGGACCAGATGACTTGGGAGCAGCCCTGCAAAAAAGTGCCTGAGAGTCCTGGTGGATTTTAAACTGAATATGAATCAGAACCACATTTTTGCAGCAGTGAACGTTAACTCTATATTGGGCTGCATTAGCAACAGTATATCCAGCAGGTCAAATGAACTGATAATTCTCTCCCTACTTGGCAGTCCTTTGAGCACTCTGGAACACTGTGCCCAGTTTTGGCTCCTCAGTACAAGACAGATACTAACAAACTAGAGCAAGTCAACAAGAAGGTTTCTGAGATGATTAGGGAGTTGGAGCATAGGACAAGAGGCAAAGGAAACTGGGATTTTTACCCTAGAAAAGTCTAAGGAGGGAATTGTAGTCCTTCACTACCTCAGGGTAGATACAGGTAAGAATAACCCATACTTTTTTAGAGGTACACCACAAAAGGACAAGCAGCAATGATGACAAGTTGTGACAAGGGTAATTGTGACTGAAAACAAGAAAAAAAAGAGGAACGGGTTGTACAGAAAAGATAGAAAATCTCCAAGGATAGAGATTGCCCAAACTCAAGTGGTCAACGCCCTGAGCAACTTCATATCTGAAGGCAGCCTGTCACTGAGCAGGCAGTTGGACTAGATCACACTGCCCATCATCCTATTACTCTGTCCTTGCAGAATGCTCCCACCTGTCTCTCAGTGCCACAAAGGATGTCATCCTCAGCCTCTCTTGCATCCAACATGCCCTGCTCCATCTAGCACTCTTTAGAGATGGCACCATTCTCTACAGAGACCTACAAATGTGTTTTAGTTTGGTTATCCCACCCCTTTCTTTCTGAAAAGTGAAAGTTAATTTATATGATATACATACAAACACTCACAATGTATCCTCAGTTACTTCTCCATTTACATTCCCACCTTTGTAACCGTCATGCCTTTTCAGGGGGAGGGTGCAGGGGGACATGTAAGAAAATAAATCCTTACCTGAAGAAAGACCACCACCTGGTCCATTCCACTAGAATATTGGATCAATCAGTTCTAAGTTTTGCAGATGATTTGTCAGACATAAAATACGTGGACTGTTGTGATTCAAGCTTGACATAAACTCTGACTGAAAAAAAAAATATCATTAGCATCAAGTATTTATCAATGGTATCCTAACAGTCAGCTATACAAATTTCAAGACTGTGCTTCAACGATGATCTTAATGGAGCTCTAATTTTGGGACTGGTTCTGTTACCTCTACCATCAAAATTAAATACCAAATAAACAGCAGGTTTGTCTTCTCCAGAAAGTAAAATTAAGAGAATTCTTTCTAGTTCTAGGCTTATCTGATTGTGTACACAAGAACCACAGTGCACTGTAACATCCTCCTAAATTGATTATGTCAGTAGGTTCTCACAAGCACAGGCTTCTCCAGCATTCTGTCTCAACTGGTGTCCAACACACACCTGGAGAGAGAGAAGTGTCTGTATGTTAGTCCAGCATATTCAGACTTGAAAGCTTGCTGTTTCCATTCTATTAGCAATTGCCTTTTACCAGTGCACAATGTATTTGCTTAAAAAGGGTTTAGTGTTGTAGCTCACTAATTGGTGAGCTGCCTATTGTTTAATTCGGAGATAATGAGATAGGAAGCAAACCAAGGTAAGGATTTACTTAGTCTTCACGCAGTAAAGCAGATGTGCACGTCTTGTATGCGATTTGTAGCAAACAGGTGCTTCTAGATCTTCAATTGTTTATAAAAACTACAACTGGCATAGTCATAATCACTTCCATAATATGCAGGATTTCAGTGTGTACAATTTGTTTTATTTTCCTTCCCACTGACATTCTGCAAAGCATTTGTCCTCTTCAGAAGTATGAGATGCTAGATATTTATGCTGTAGTGAGGTCTAAACTTGAATATACCGTGCTCTGTATCAGGCTACCCTAATGCCACTGAAAAGCTACAACTAGTATAAAACATTACAGCTACTACAATGTTTGTGATTTGGAGAATCTCAGTAACAATTACAACTGAATCAAATAAGCAAATTACCACAATGTTATCTTACCATTGACCACTTCAGATTCCCTGCAACTGGAAAACAATTTAAGTACTCATTGCAGGAAAGGATTAATGCTTAGTAAAATTTTTTCACTTTTCCATTACAGTAACTGGTGGTAATGCCACCACAGTTTTCTCTCCTCCAAGTATGATTGTTCACTTTCATTAAAAAATGAAAAGCCACTTACATTCACATTACAGTACTAAATTGTTTAAACAGAATAAAGCCTTAGATATAACATTTAATACATAAGAATATCTTCAGATTTTTGATAGTCTTAAGATCAGTTGGTATGTCCATCCCAGCTAATAATAAAATTTTTACAGTAGTTTATACTGCAGAAAACAGTATTTTTTTTCAATTGTATAATATATTGTACATATATTACATATAAATACAATTGTACAATTTTATTTTCAATTGTACAATAGTATATCATGGAAATAAATGTCATTTACAGGTGGTGTTTCAGGTTTTTAACCCTGAGGCATGAAAATTTATTTGAATTCTATACGTTAATGCAATTGCCAATATGATTAGTCTTTTTTCCCTTGCAAATCCTTAATGCTTTTTCTCAAAATTTACTAGCCAACTGTCTTCAGTAGTAGTCTACTGGGGCAAAATTGTATACGTTGCATATTTCTTCCACTTCACATTTTGGTTTTTATTTCCATAATAAAAAGTAACAAAATTATGGTGTCATTATTATCATAACCTACCAAGATGGTAAATTCTGTCCCACCACTGTAAATTTCCACAACAGTTTTGTAAGCATGTATCATAGGATACTGAAGCGCATCTGTTAGAAAATAATGGCTGAAAAAATATTTACCAGGTATAACCTTATTCTTCTTGCTTTCAAAATAAAGTCTTATTCTTTTAAACAAAGTTCTTTGCTATTTTTCTCATTTGTTCAAATTCTCTACATTATAAAAATATTTACCTTAGATACTGATCAAAAAAAAAAAGAACATTTATGTCAGATATTTTAAAACTGCAGGATTTTAAAAGTGCAGGATTGTATTTAACCAAATTTTGGTGGAAAAAACCTAACTCAAAATACAGATGTTGCCCAGCATCTCAAAAGAACACTGGGGCCAAATCTAGTATACACACAATGGTCTGTCCCAGAGAAGGTGGAAACATTCTTTATTAATAGTAAAGCGTTTAGGAATGGAGATGGGATAAAATATTTTACTCTTGCCTTCTAACTTCCAAATTGCCTTGTGCCATTCAACTAGTAGCCACATTTACAGACATGAGTCAGAAGCAGAAGAGAGAAAAAGTACACTAATAGTGTGAACCTTTGACCACTCAGAGCCATTATTTAACATTAGATAATATTTTAAGATAAGCTACTAAGAGAAACCTTTAAAAAATTATTTCACAGAATTGGTTCACCTTTGGACAAAAACTGATATGTCTAAGGGTTTGTACCAAAAAGAGGTCAAAAAATGTTGTCTTTTAGCTTTCTCCCAAACAATAGAGGTATCACTTCTAGATATGCTACTAATAAAACTGTTACTGGAAAACACACATGGAGAAAACTATGGGGAAGAGTATTACTAAAACCAAGATGGCAATGTGCATTTAGAGAAAAAGCAACATGAGTAAATATATGGCAATGAGGAACAGCCCGGTCTTTAATTTAATTTTCATATTTTCCAATAATTGTTTTGTTTAATGAGAAAAGAAAGTGATAATATTACATTCTGGAGTTAGATGGATTTAACTTAGAAAGCAATTAATTCTTAACTCTTCTTAATTTTTGTTGTAGAATGTAACAAACTTCAGCTTCAGGTTCTGTGTACATAACAAGTAAGATGAAATCGGAATACCTACAGTGGAGGAAAGCAATATTTCAGAGCAAGAGTCCCACAGACAGGTGGAAAAGTACACAGAACATTGTTATTGTTATAACAATTACAGAAAATAATTATCTCAGTTTCATAAAAATTGTGAGTACAAATAAAAAAAACTTAAATAAATTCCAATGACAGAAATACATTACGTGGGATGGCCTATTAAGTACACATAAGTCAGTACAGAATTGTAATTAAACCACTTAAAATCATTTAAAACAATTCAACAATAAGGGATATGATAAAGAAGGGCCTTTTCTTGGTAAAAACAGTATTCTCACTAAAATTTGTTACATGATGTTTAAAGAAAAATACCTGGAAATACGACAGATCCTACTGTTTTTAAGCTATTGTGTCTTGGCCCTGCACTTTGTAAAAAAATCTCTTTGAGGGCTGAACTGTTGAAAGATAAAACAATGCCATCAATACAACTATTTAATTTATCTGAAAAAGCAAGCAGCATACTTCAGGTTAATCTACACCCTTTAATAGACTTATTCTTCAATGGATATTAAGTTAATATCTGCCCAATATCTTATACAATGCATGACTCTCATTAAGGCAAAAAAAAACAATGGCAAAGGCCTGGTGCCAGAAAAAGCATCCTTATTCTAAACAGCACTTAAGTTTAGACTTAGTTTTAAATATATTCATGTTTTACAAAAGAACTATCGCATTTTAAATTCAGACTGTCCATAAAGGGGAAAATGGGGATAGGCACTGTCCACAATGAGGACAAAATTTAGCTGCCCTGTTATCATAAAATCATAATGGTTGGAAGCGACCTCAAAG
>NW_009610013.1:0-64710 GCF_000690535.1 Cariama cristata
GAGGAAATTGAGGCTGAACGTGCCTCTCGAGCAAAAGCTGAGAAGCATCGGGCTGACCTCTCAAGAGAGCTAGAGGAGATCAGTGAGCGCCTGGAAGAAGCAGGAGGGGCTACTGCAGCTCAGATTGAGATGAACAAGAAACGTGAGGCAGAATTTCAGAAGATGCGTCGTGACCTCGAAGAGGCCACACTGCAGCACGAAGCCACGGCTGCTGCGCTGCGGAAGAAGCATGCGGACAGCACAGCTGAGCTCGGGGAGCAGATTGACAACCTGCAACGAGTGAAGCAGAAGCTGGAGAAGGAGAAGAGTGAGCTGAAGATGGAGATTGATGACTTGGCCAGTAACATGGAGTCTGTCTCCAAAGCCAAGGTACTGAAATATTTCTTTGTGATAATCCAAACATAATCGAGTATTTATATTTTAACATAGAAATTAAGTTAGTCATACTTTAAAATAAATAGTTGCAGTTTACAACTTGAATTTGAGTTTATGTATTTCAGTATTAGGATAATAACACATTGTATCTTTTGGGGGAGAGCTAAAAAAACTTCACCTGAAACATCTAACCTAAGAAACTATAGGATCTCATTGCTTGGTTCAGAATATTATGATAGTGATATGAAAGGCACTGACCTTATCATTTTTTTATTTCTTCTATAATAGAAATTACTCCTACCCTACCCTTTCCTTTTTATTCCTAGTTTTGTTTTCCTTCCTTAAATACTTCAATAACATAATCACTAAGAGCCAACAGAAATTTTAAATAACTGCTTATGTTACAGTGTCCCATCATCCTCTTGATCTATTGAAAAAATGGAGTGTACATTAATAAATTATACAAATGCTGGAATTAGGGATATAAACTTCATAGAAAGACATATCAGTTAACCGAGACATTTTGACTTTACTTCTAAATCATTGAGTTCTTTTTTTTCCCTTTGTGAGACTTCAGATTCTCAGTAATTATATGTTGAACCACCAATCATCTTTCATTCTGTTCTTCATGCAAATAGGCAAATCTGGAGAAGATGTGTCGCTCCCTAGAAGATCAACTCAGTGAGATTAAGACAAAGGATGAGGAACAACAGCGCACAATTAATGACATCAGTGCTCAGAGAGCTCGGCTACAAACAGAATCCAGTAAGACATTTGTGTTTTTTAAGAGAACACTGTATATGACCTAGGGCTTTAAAAAAAAGGTCAAAAAGACCTAGGGATCTTGGTGGAAATGAAGTTGACCATAAGTCAGAAATGTGCTCTTGTGACAAAGAAGGCCAATGAAATCCTGAGCTGCACTAGGAGAAGTGTTGCCAGCAGGTTAACAGAGGCTGATCCTTTCTTCTCCTCAGCACAGGTGAGGCCACACCTGGAATGTTGTGTCCAGTTCTAGGGTCTCCAGTACCAGAGAGATACAGACATCCTGGAGCAGGACCAATAACATGTTTAAGGGACTAGAACAACCAGTCACTGGAACAACCTCCCCAGGGGTGTCACAGAGTTCCCACTACTGTAGGTTTTCAAGACACAATTGGACAGGGTGCTAAATAATCTGACCTAGGCTCCCTTTCCCATGAAAGACTGGACTGGATGGCCTTTCGAGGTCTCTTCCAACCTGGACTGTTCTATGATTCTATGACTGGAGTTTCAAAGAAGAACTCATCTATCTCTTAACCTAGACTTCATCCTTCTGCTTCCCAGGAGACATTCAGAAAAAGACAGTGACATACCTGAGCACATACATCATATAGTACTCATTCTGTAAGACTGAGGCTTGAAGTGACCACTGGACTTAGTGCAAACATACAGTAAGACTAGTCAGATAACGGACAAGGGGGCATGATGTGTATCATTTCTTGCTTCTAAGATACTTTGGCATACTCAGAGATATGGATAGATATCAGTGATTAAGACTCCATGAAAGAAATAAAATTTTGTTTAACTCAAAATATTTTTATGTGCATTTAATTATCAAGGTTAACACTTTTAAATAAGTTATTAAAAGATTCTTTCATTCATCTGTACTCTCCCAGATGTACACATTTCTGATGTGCAAATGAATAATGTTAGAGAGTTAATACAGAAATGACCCTCCTGGGCACATGGTCTGTCTAACATGCTTTGTCTCCCCTGTAATGAGAACTGCATGAAATGGGATCATAAGCTTCTGCAAGGTCTGTTAACTGTCAGGTTTTACAACCTGAAATGTCCACAATACTTTCATCAATGGCAATAAAAGACTTGCGTACCTGCAAACTTTCCCAGGTGAATATTCACGCCAAGTGGAGGAGAAAGATGCTCTGATTTCTCAGCTGTCTAGAGGGAAGCAGGCATTCACTCAACAGATTGAGGAACTCAAGAGGCACCTAGAGGAAGAGACAAAGGTGAGAAGGTTTTCCATATTCTGTCCTATCCATGGGATTCCTCCTGACTAGGAGGAGATTCAGATACATATGAAATTGCAGCATCAACAAGATGAGAGAGAGAAAAAAAAAACCACAGGTAATTCAGTGCAAGTCTTCCCATATTAGCTTTGCTCCTCCTTCCCTGCAGTCTATCCATTAATTCTTTGGCAGATTCCTAGATCTTCCTTTCTCAACCAGTAGCTTGCCATCATTCTCACAGAGAATAATCCAGGGTCCATCAACATTTCATTTAGGAGATTTTCCAGGATATTTCCATTCATTGTCACACTACTATTTTTCCCCCAGGCCAAGAATGCCCTGGCCCATGCCTTGCAGTCTACTCGCCACGACTGTGACTTGCTGCGGGAACAATATGAGGAGGAGCAGGAAGCCAAGGGGGAGCTGCAGCGTGCCCTGTCCAAGGCCAACAGTGAAGTCGCCCAGTGGAGAACCAAATACGAGACGGATGCTATTCAGCGCACAGAGGAGCTGGAGGAGGCCAAGTACGTGAGGAATGTGTACAACGCTGGCAGAGACTAAGAATGGGAATTTGAGGAGACCATTCTGATATTGCCAGGAAGAAGTCAATGTTCTCCTTTGGGGTGGGGTGCCACAAAGATAGAAAATCTCCACTGGGGAAAAGCAGGAGCAGCAAAGCTCTTCAAACGCAGAACAGCAGAGGGATGCTAGTGTGAACAGCAGGGTGAATAGCAAAGAGTGAATTTCTGCAGCCCAGGATTCAGATGTAGAAATATAGTGGCTGGCTGGGAGAGCTTCTACACCTCTGTGTAAATGGGGATCACACACTACCAAGCAGCTAAGTGTGCTTTTGTGAAAGACATATTGGCTGCACACCACAGGCTCCCCTTTGCTTCCTCACCTGGACCTGTGCTTACCACCTCCCAGGAAGAAGCTGGCACAGCGCCTGCAGGATGCAGAGGAACACGTCGAAGCTGTCAATGCCAAATGTGCTTCCCTGGAAAAGACAAAGCAGAGGCTGCAGAATGAAGTGGAGGACCTGATGATTGATGTGGAGCGATTCAATGCTGCCCGTGGCGGTCTGGATAAGAACATTTGACAAGGTCTTTTGGGCTGCAGGCCTGGGGTTCCTGGGCAGGGCATGCCCTCCTGATGGCTACATCCATACTGAGGCCTCATTTGTCTTCAGATCCTGGCAGAGTGGAAGCAGAAGTATGAGGAAACACAGGCTGAGCTGGAAGCGTCCCAGAAGGAGTCTCGCTCTCTCAGCACAGAGCTGTTCAAGATGAAGAATGCCTATGAGGAGTCCTTGGACCACCTGGAAACGCTGAAGCGTGAGAACAAGAACTTGCAGCGTAAGTCCCTGGCCCTCTGCTCTTGGCTGGACTTTCTCACTGTCCATTGCTCCACGTGTGTCTGTGCCTGCAGGTCTGCAAAGTTGTCTGTTACCTTGGTGTGGCAGAGCCCTTCCCATTCTGCTCAGTGCCTGACCATGTCAATGCTCTTTGTTCTCATAGAGGAGATTTCTGACCTCACAGAGCAGATTGCCGAGGGAGGAAAGACAATTCATGAGCTGGAGAAAGTCAAGAAGCAAATAGAGCAGGAGAAATCTGAACTCCAAGCCTCCCTGGAAGAAGCTGAGGTACACAGCATTATTTATTGCTCTCTTATACATTCTGGAATTCTGTCTCTTTAGAAGTGCTGTGAAGTCATTCCCAGACACAAGAGGAAAAGAGTGTTTGTATAAAAGTGTAGAGATATTATCTAAACATGGCACTCCTTTTTACTCAGAGCTTCAGATTCAGCATTTGTCACATAAAAAGTATTCTAACTTATTCATGTCCAGGCCTCCCTAGAACATGAAGAGGGGAAGATCCTGCGCCTCCAACTTGAGCTCAACCAGGTGAAGTCAGAGATTGACAGGAAGATAGCAGAGAAAGATGAGGAGATTGACCAGATGAAGAGAAACCACCTCCGAGTTGTGGAGTCCATGCAGAGCACCCTGGATGCTGAGATCAGGAGCAGAAATGAAGCCCTGCGGCTGAAGAAGAAGATGGAGGGCGACCTGAATGAAATAGAGATCCAGCTGAGCCATGCCAACCGCATGGCTGCAGAGGCACAAAAGAACCTGAGAAACATACAGGGAGTGCTCAAGGTCCATTGAACAAAAGTTGCCTACAGAGAAATGTCTTTGCTGATATTTTCAGTGCCAAACAGCTCTGAATCTGCTTATAATTTCTTTTAATGGCTCTACAGGATACCCAGATGCACTTGGACGATGCTCTCAGGACACAGGAGGACCTGAAGGAGCAGGTGGCCATGGTGGAGCGTAGAGCAAACCTCTTGCAGGCTGAAATTGAGGAGCTACGGGCAGCACTAGAACAAACAGAAAGGTGTAGAAAGGTGGCTGAGCAGGAACTGATGGATGCAAGTGAGCGTGTGCAGCTCCTCCATACCCAGGTGAGATTGCTTGGTGAGAAATGGCATTCTTGGTAAGTAGGAGAACACTTGTATGTTTTATTCCAGTAACTCTGGGAGGCTCAACTTTGAAGACAAGAGTTATCTTTTCTGAAGTAACCATACTGATACTAAAAGAGATCTTTCCTGAAAAAGTGTGTTCCTGAATGCACCCATGCATCTATCTTCTTTGCATCTGAACACAACCTCCAGAGGAAAGACATTTAGTCACAGGGATCAGATATTTTAGTCACACATGCCAAATGGTCTGCCGTCTCAGCAGTCAGGGACTGAAATTCTGAGACTACAGCAACATTCATTCCTTGCTCAGTTGAAATGTAGCAGTAAGGAATCCTCATATTCCTTCAAAAATGTGCCTGTCCACTCTAGCAAGAAAGTGGAGATGAACTCCTGGCTCTGATGTAGCCTATGTCAAGCAGACCTTGACACGAGCTACATGTCACAGCAGTCATCCAGCAGTCAAGTACTGAAATCTATGGGAAGTGTCTGGTTTCAAATGCTGAAAAGATTCTGGAAGGAATCCATCATATCTACATTACAAATATTTCTCTTTTCAGTTGATAAGATTTGATTACTCTTCCCTAATTATGTCAAAGAGAAGGCATTTCTCTGACTTCCCTCACTCTACTTTTATTACTTTCTTGTGCCAGACTTGGTGGATGAGATGTGGCATAGATTATATTTCTAAGTACTCTTTTTCAAATTAATAAGATTAATTGTTGGAGAAAAAAAAAAAAAAGCACTGTTCCCCAGTGATAAGAAATTTTACAGAAAAATTTGTGATATTGATTTTTCATATAATTATGTCTGAAATGATTCAAAATCCTATAATGTTCTTGATTTGAAATAATGAGCTAACAAAACCAAACCTCTGATGCTCTTCAACAGAACACCAGCTTGATCAACACCAAGAAGAAGCTGGAAACAGACATTGCCCAAATTCAGGGTGAAATGGAAGAAACAGTCCAGGAAGCCCGCAACGCTGAAGAGAAGGCCAAAAAGGCCATCACAGATGTGAGTTGGGGACTCCATTCACTATTGGTGGTGGATGTATTCTCCTCAAAATGTCTCCAGCCCCAAAATGGTTTTAAACCTTTGCTTTCATCAGGCAGCCATGATGGCGGAAGAGTTGAAGAAGGAGCAGGACACCAGTGCCCACCTGGAGAGGATGAAGAAGAACCTGGACCAGACAGTGAAGGACCTGCAGCACCGTCTTGATGAGGCTGAACAGTTGGCTTTGAAGGGAGGCAAGAAACAAATCCAGAAGTTGGAGGCCAGAGTGCGTAGGGCTTTTATTTGTGCATGAGTGAGCACATCCCTTGGAGAAACACCAGGGAAGCTCCAAAGATGGTCTGCTCATTGCAGGTGCGGGAGCTGGAAGGGGAAGTTGATGCTGAGCAGAAGCGCAGTGCTGAAGCTGTGAAGGGTGTGCGCAAGTATGAGAGGTGGGCGGAGGGGATGCACAACAAGGTAAGGCAGGAGGCCTCCTTGAGCTCATGCATCCTTTTTGCAGGAAGCCAATATGTAGCCCTTAGGGCTTTCTTTCTGTCCTGAGCCACACAGTTAAAAAGGAGAAGGCTGAGAACATCAGAAGAAATTATCTTTCTGGTCATGTTAGGAAGATTCATCTTATCACCTCTGTTTTACTGGACAGCAATGGTCTACAAGGAATGTTACTCTCTGTTTCATATAGAGGGAATATAAAGAGAAGGGACAAAGAGGCGCTTCTTTTTTTTGTCATTCTTTTTAGTCTGAAGAAGACAGGAAGAATGTTCTCAGGCTCCAGGATCTGGTGGACAAGCTTCAAATGAAAGTGAAATCCTACAAGAGACAAGCTGAGGAGGCTGTAAGTATTGCTGTGTGCAGAGTCAGTCTCCATTCAGGTGGAGGTGGAATTCTGTGTTGGTGTTTTCCCCTGTGAAACTCTCTTTGAACCCTTAACTTCTTTGTGTGTTTCTCACTGTGCACTCATGAACGAACAGTTGAACAGCTGTTCTGGCTGAACAGCTCAGGAGTCTAGAGGGATGTAGAATACATTTTCTGTGAGCATTATTGCATCATTGGGAAGAGCAGCCAAGGCTTAGGTCAACATTGTGGGAGTAGGTCTCTGCATCCTTTCACTTTCTTTAATTCATTTTTCTGCCTAGCAGAAAAAAAAAATTACCTTCAAAAATTGTAATACATAATTTTATAGCAGTAAATAAATGGAATATTATTTAATAGAATTACTCTGTTATTATATACAATTATTCAAAAAGTCCAAAGTGCGTTAGCACTTTGTATCCAGAGAGGGTTTCCTGGTGTATCTCATTAACCATCTAAACAATTAGCATGTAAGCTATTTATTTGGATTCCCCCTAGAAGTATTAGAGAGAATTACACACTAACTCACAGACTTTTTTTTTTTTCATTATGTAAAGGTAAAACACCACAGCATGTCCAGCATAGTGTTACAGTAGGAACACTATTAAACATTTTAAAACTCATATTATCTCTTCCTATCCCCAGGAGGAGCTGTCCAATGTCAATCTCACAAAGTTTCGCAAGATCCAGCATGAGCTGGAGGAAGCTGAGGAGCGGGCTGACATTGCAGAATCGCAGGTCAACAAGCTCCGAGCAAAGAGCCGTGAAATTGGCAAGAAGGCAGAAAGTGAAGAGTAAATGCCTTCAGTGATGTGAAGTGAGAGTTGCACAAAATGTGAAATTCTATCACTTTGATTTAGTAATCACTGCTTAGTCCTTCATCAATCTCTAGATAATTAATGACTAGATAATAAAAATTGTAGAGATTTTCCTGTTGAAATAATGAGAAGTTCACTGTTGTATTTTAATCATTACCCTGAATTCTTATAAGGTTTACATTTTCCACTCAATTAAAAATCTTGCTTCAGGTATTTTCAAAGTGTTTCAGCCACTGTTAAAGTCATCTAATAAGACATCCTGCTTCATTCTCACCATAGAATTTCGTCTAAGACTTCCTTAAAGGAGAAAATGTTTTTTTCTTTGCAACAGAATGTCATTATCCTTACAACTTCTGCTTTAGGAATACAATAGATTTTGACTCAAAGGTTCTGTCCAAAGAATAAGAATGTACTGCATCTTCCAATAATCCAGTCTAACCATTGATTATTCTATTAAATCATGTGTCTCATTTGCAAGAAGGTCTTTTTTTCAGGTTAAACCTCTTCAGTCCTTCAAGACAATTTGAAACACAGTTTAGAGGAGATTTAAACCTAAAATGAGATCTACTTTTAACTGTTGTTCATGAAAGTGATGTGCAAACCAACATTCCAAGGGAAGCACGACCAGCTACATCGTAATAGTTGTTCATTGTCTATATTCTGTTCCCAAAAGTCCCCTGAATCTTCTAAACTGGTCAGGCAATCACTTAGCTCCTATGTAGTCTCCAGGGTAATCTAGATATCTTTGTCTAGGTTGGCTTCACTCAAAATGTGGGTTTTCATTCTTTGTAGATATCAGCATACATCAGAGAACCCATGGTCACCTCTCTGAAAACAAGGAGAAATAGGCGTCACTTTCTCTGTCATAATCCAGTACTTAGAGCATTTGTCCTTCCACAGTCTGATGGGATTTGAACCACTGAGACCTTCTTGGGATTGTGTCATTTTCCACCTGGAAATAAGATAATTGGAGAAGCCAAATTGACCAATGAAGATGCACTGCTATGCCTTCAGGAATAAAAAATAATTATCTACAATGAAAAATGTCAAAACGGTCTCTGTAGGATAATAGAGAAAATACTCATCTGGGAAAAGGGTGACTGCATTTGATAGACATCAGCACTACTGAATGGCTGGCAATTCACTAGTGTTACATGGGTCTGTCCAACTCCTTTTTTGATCAGTGTAATGAATCTGATAACTTCTTAGAGTTCCCAAGCACGAAGGAAATTCAATTTTCTTCATTCTGAGTTCAGCCATACCCTAAGACTTTCTTCCTCATCTCTCCCATCTTCTCAGGTCTCATATCATCTTCTTCCTTTCATACCTCAGTGTTAACTGCCAATGAAACTGTGGTGTTATCTGCTGTGTTTTGAAGAAGTACAGAGCAGAAGGCTATCATAAACAACACAAAGTAGTCATTTTCCTCACAGAAGACTTCTGTTTGTAGTTTCTTCATTTGGCTTGCTGCTTCTGAAAGGAGTGATATAGCCCACAACGCATCTGCCATTTGGCATTGAGACACCACTGTCTCAGACTGATCTTACAACCACTGTATTTCTCAGAGAACACAGGTTAGACTAAACATTGCAATTTATGCATATGTGTGTGTACATACATACATACATGTATTATACATATGTACACACACATACAAAGTTTCCAAAGTTATTTTTTCAGCAGCATACATGAACATGTATGTTACTGTTTCATCACTGATATATAACCAAGGTCAGAAGTAGTAACTATTTTTAGCATTCAATTTCAAGGCTTTGATATAAGCGTTTTACAGCTTTACAGTTCAGCTTCCCCTGACTGTACTCCTTCTTTAGTGTCACCATATCTCCAAACTTATTCCCAGAGTCATATGTCAGACACCTGAGAAATTAAATCTGCAGGATTAATTGCCCACCTGTGAAAAGTATTGCTACCAAGTTCCTTTCGGAGGAAGAAAAAAGGTGATAAATCTGCATGCAGCCTTTATACTATGTAGGTAGCCCTGTTTTCATGTATGCCACATAAATAAAAGCAGTAGAAAGCCTCCTTGCTCAGAAACCCTTTTACCTGCCTAAGAACTGATCAGGCTTTTGGGTGCCCTGCTTCCTACCTTTCATGATGGTTTTTTCCTGCCTCTGACTCAAGTAGATCATCCTTTTCTTTCAGGGAGTGTGTGGACTTCTGACTAGATTGTAGTCTAAACTGTTACTGTCCACAGATATGAACTTTATAGCTAGTAGCTCCACTCTTTCAAAACAGCTTTGCTTGCATTCCAGTGTAAAGACAGGTTTTTGCTTTTACACAGGCACTTTCCTGTCTGCTTTGCAGCATATGCACAGGATGAAACCCTGGCTTACAAAACATGGGTTGCAAAAGCCCTCCAAACTCTGGGATCCTTATCAGTTCATTACAGAAACCAAGGCTGACAGGTCCATTTTATCAACCTAACAGGACAGCTCAGCCATGAGGGAGAGTTTGTAAGCCCACTGGCAGCAGCAGCAGATAATATTATTCCTGTGGGACAGGCAACATCTCATCACCCATGGACATCAGCTGGTGTGGTCACAGGGCTGTGCAATGTTGTGGCAAGTACAGCAAACCTTCTCTGACTGTGGAGTGCTGCAGTTCATATGTACAATTCAACTGTGTCTAACAGGCTGACTGTGAGTTATCAAACCCTGAAGAGGAGGCTGGGCAACAGCTTCTCCCCCTGTTAGCCTACCACACCTTCCAGACACTGTGCAAAGACTTTGGTGAGCTATGCCAACCCGAATGGATGCAACAGATCTGATCTCTTCAGATTCTGTACAATATTGGGCCATTCAAGTGACACCACTGGCACCAGAAAAAATGCCTAGTCTACTTGGCATCACAACATTCACAAATGGTAAAACAAGCTGATGAGGCCTCAGACGTTAGCTAACACCAGTAAAAACACCAAGTTTGACTCTTTCTGCTTCCTCTCCAAATGCCCCTTCAAAGGTACTCGTCCTCCAGCCCAGGGGAGCACAGGGTGCAGTGGGAACCCCCAAAGAACATGCACCTTTGCCGGGCCCCTCCCAGGGCTGTCCTGATGCAGCACAAGGTCCAAGATCCAGGTATGAAACCCACTGCCATGAGACGCAAGGAGCATCTCTCCTTTTGAATTGAGAAGGGTTGCTGCCAGGATGTGTGGGGGATGCATTGGGGGATGCGTTGTGGGATGCAGGGGAAGAGTAGTTGGGATCGTTCAGGGCTGGTGATGGGAGGTTTAAGAGAGGAACAAAAGGTGTGGAAGAGGAGGGGCTTAGCTGATCTGGAGCAACCACAGGAAAAAAGAGGGGTAAGGAGATAAAAAGTGTAAATAGTGGCTGGTCAGTACGCTTGTCTGGCCATGCCCTGTGCCTGATCATTGTAGTCTGTCCTGTCTTGTTATTAAACTCCTTCCTACTCTGTCCTGGGTGAGGGTTCCCTATTCATTGTGTGTGGGGTGTGAATGCAAGAGTTGGAAGTCCTGTATGTCCATGATGCAACAACTGGATCAAGTGCGGGTGTGCAAGTGAATGTGTAATTGCAAGTGAAGCTCAAGCAGATCATCTGGTGAGCAGGTGAGATGGCCTGGGAGCAAGGAGTGAGTAGGTTCTGCAGTGGGCAGCCCTGGCTGTGAAAGTGCTTGTGTCTGGAGAGGCAAGAGCTGAGGAACCAAGTGAGTCCCAGTCAGCTGCATGTGGGTGGGGAACAGTCTGTACCAGCAACTGGAGTAGGCCTCCAGTGTCAGGGGCCTGTATGTCCAGGTGCCAGCAACTGGGGAGACTGGGATCCAGGGGCAACTACTGGCCAGACTGAGTGTCTGAGCCTAGCTGCCAGAGGGATCCACCTTGTACATATATATTTATATTCTTGCTAGTAGACCTCCATCCTGCTCAGCCAGAGATGGGGTCAGGATGAGGCTGTTGGTGCTGTCTGTGTTTGTGTAAGCACTCTGAGTGTCTGTAGGACCAGTCACATAGATATATACGTAAGTATGTATGAATCTATAGATTTATACATGTATAGATCTATTTATGTACGTAAATGCATATACAGGGGCATATACTTTTACTCTGTGTGTTTTTGCCTCCTGGGAATTCATCTTCAACCTTGCTACAGGGCACATAAACCAGGGGGCACGGATCTGGAGGCATTGAGCTGCAGCATCCTTGCCTCTCTCAGGCTGTTGGATCCAGCATGGTGTATTTTCCTTTAACGTCTAGGATAGTTGAGCTGTAAGTATTCCCAAAATAGCAGATTCAATATTCCCAATATGGGGAGGGAACTGATCCTTTAGCAAATGTGCTCTACCTGTTAGAATTATTTACCAAACATTTGGAATATTGTGAGGGAAACTTCTGGACTAACCAGCGTGATGGACTGAGAAATACATACATAATATTGTGTACATGAAGACTGGTATAAATTGGCTTTGTGAGTAGAGTTTATTTCTTTTGAAAAACTGTTAGCCACCATAAACTGAGTCCTAACTATATAGACCATGAAGCAGGTAGAGACCGGAGAGCTAAGGCCAGGTTCTCTGCAAACCACTTGTTGGAAGCTGAGTTACAGAGATATTGACAATTGCAAATGAGTGTGCTCAGCTTACAGAAGAGTTTCTAATTTTACGAAGTCCAATAACAGGGGTCCAGGTCATACAGGAATACTATGTGCTCTTGGGAGGGATGAAAGGTGCAAATTTCAGCCTCACTTTCCTATTAAGGACTTTGTGCTTTTTGCCCTTTCCCTGCCTCCTTTGTCTCTACACCCTGCCTTTTTAATTCTTTCTTTGAAATGAAACTTGTAGCTGTAAGTACTGTAAATATGGGGATAGTGCATGTGTGAACACTGTCAATAACATGCAGAATACAGCTGTGCAATTCCCCCGCGGGGTGTATACCTGTGCTCTGTGTGCATGTGCGTGCTGGGAATACATCTGCAGCCTTGGTACTGGTTGGAGCTGAGAGCATGAAGCTGTGGCATGTTACATTTTCCTCTAAAATCCTGGACTTGCTGAATTGCTGTCACAAGAGTATCTATGAGTTCCTTCAAATGGCTTCAGGTGGGAAGAACAGGAAGGGAGCTAAAAAGAGTTGGTGCGGGGTCTTCCCTGTTAAATATGGAAGAAAAGGACAATACAGCATTTTGTTTGTCTGTTTTAAAAGCTAGAGAATTACAGCGTATTTCACAAATGCCACTGTTCCCTATATCCACCCTCCCAGATATTTTCATAGTAAGGAGAGTAGCAGTGCTTGAAGGAGCTGAATTCACCTTGGATCCACAAAAATGCCTTGGAGAGCTGCTTTGGATTGGATTACTGGCCAGGTGGTGCTGAGTGGCCACCAGAAGAGCAGAGCCCTGTGCAGCTCTGCAGCTGACTGCTGCCAAGACTATAGGAGAAAGGTAAGGCTGGTATGGGTAATACGAGTGCAACAGAGACATGCAATCCTGACTGTGTCAGAAGGTCACTTCTCCATTCTGTCTTTACTTCCTACTTGGAATAGGAAACCACTCAAGCAAAGCATAGAGTTGATGTCCCAGATGGAGAAGATGTTTTACAAAAAGCAGTGGAGTCCTTAGCACTGGGCAAGATCTTTCTGGCACCCTGATAATCATTACTCAGTACATTAATGACTAAAAATAATGATAGCTGTTTCATAACCTACTAGCAAGGTCTACAGAGAAGGATAGCAAGGGTATATAGGACATTGCTTAGGAGGGGTGTGAGGACACAAGGCCTGTTGAAGCAGTACTGGAGGGCTGTGCTGGGCTCAAATGCAATATATATGTGTATAAATAGAGCTGCTGGAGTGAGCTTTCCCTCAAGCTGCTCCTGGGATTTGCTTCTAGTCAAGTCATTTTGGACACTCAGAGACCATCTGCAAGGACACTCATACATCTGCAGCAATGATTATTGGTCTGTCCTTGTCCAGGATCACTTCTCAGAACTATCTCATATAACAACATAGACACACACTTAGCTTCTTTAAGAAAGGTGATATACCTTCTCACATAGCTTTTGGCATTAAGGCAATACCAGTTGCTTCTCCCACCTATCCACCTATTTTTGATTCTCCACTAGGCTTGTGGAATATGACTTCCTTTTACAAATGCTCTTTCTCTCATTATGTTATATTTACCAGTGTGTCTTCAAATCCTACTCATTATTAGCTTCTACTCTTCTCCCAGTACAGACACCAGGTTTACTGGGCCACATTTCCCTGAAATACTTTTTAAAAATCAGCATTCTGCTAGACAACTTCCAGATCTCCAAAAGCAAGGCAGTTTTAGTAAGAGCTCACACAGTACAGCCAATAGTTCAGCTGTTACGTCCCCGCGTCTTTTTGGCAATCTTGTGTAAATTCCATCTGATCTTGACCACTTGTTACTATTCATTTTGTGTATTTGGTAACAGACTGGATGTACAACTGTCAACGTTTTATTAGCTGAACAATTCTGGCATGGAAGTCAAGCTGTTTTTTTCCCAACACCATTTTTTTTCTCTGCCGGTACTAGATAATATCCCAAATAAGCAATATAATTTGCTCTTTTACAAGGAGACGGAACAGGTGTGAGACCAGCTCTAAGTGGGAGCAAACAATTTGTATTATTTCAATTACTCCTGACTCTACTTCTGCTTTTGCTGCCAGAATACCTGGGAAAAAAGTAGTTTGTTGCCTTCACAATGCCAAGGTACAAATGATGGCCTGATAATGAAATGCTTTCTAGTTTGGTTGCCTCAGGAAGGGCATAAGGAAGCAGAAACTGTAATTTAAAGTGAAATAGCCCCACAGTCCACAGGGTAACAAATAGCTTTTGCCAGTAACTTGCACAGGATATGGATTGCCACCAGTTTCACAACTGCTGAAACAACCTGAAGATATGATCATATCACTGGTTTATGCTAGAAAAAAGATAGAACAATAAATTTTGGATAGAGATCACCTTTCCCCCAAAATACACAATATGTATCACTGACCATTTTGCAGTGTTCAGTAGTTAGCTGAAAGACATCTTCAATGCCCATGTTCCAGTATTACAACAGAAGCTCTTCTAGACTCGGGGTACTTGACAGCTGTGAAAAAAGCTTGCAAATATATTTTTAGAAAAGAATCCCTCAAAGATTATCATTAATTGTATTTGGCCTTGGTGCAGTGTCAAACATGCTCAAGTGATGCAGAAAAACAGTATGCAGTATCATACACTTTGACAAGTTCAGATTAAATTTCTTTCCCCTTTACATAAATTATATTTCAGCTTTCATTAGAGAAGAGTCTCATTTAAAGTCAGGTTGAGAAGATGAACTTTTAGTACATATTTTCAAAGCTCAATACATTTTTTTCTGTTAAATGCAGGAACACTTGCTGAGTTCAAAAATGTATTTGAAAAGACATACTTCAATGAATACGCATTTATTCTGCCATCACTGACCATTTAAGCCTAAAAATCATTCTGTCCGATCTGAGAAGACCTATGGAGGAATTCTCACTCTTTTACACATAGAATAAGAGACTGTATGCCAAAAAGCTTTCAATAAACAGGACATTACAAAATGCAACTGGGGGATTACCATGGCATTAAATTGCAGTGAGTCATGTCACAGTTCTGCATCTTGTGGATGGTGTTTCTTGTCCTCCTTTTCTCCAGAATCAGTCCCACACAACTTTGCAGACACATAATTTAAAGCACAGGGAACAGGCTTTATCCCATAATGAACACTAATAATGTATATGATAGAGTATCTTTGTGGCTTCCAGACCTGCATGAACAGTTAAGGATACAGTCGAAAATTATAGATTTACTATGTAGGCTACTGATCTTAAAGGCCAAGCAACTTTGCATCACTGAAGATGTAATGGAAGAATCCTACATAAAGCCTAAAGCCACAAAAAAAAAATATTTTCAGAAGCTGTTGAAATTGATGGGGGACAACAAGAAGTTAGTTGCTTAAAAAAAACTTCTTAATGTACCGCAAATAATTAAGGTGGAGTGGTAAGAAGTCTGAAAGGTAGATGGTATGAGGAACAAATATGTATCTGCTTAAAGGCCTAGGAAAAGGGGGTTGGGTGTGAAACATGAGAATAATGACACTAGTTCAGACCAAAATGTCCATCTGTCCCAACAATGTCAGACAGTTGCAGATATAGCAACTTATCAATCAGTTGTTCGGGGACTTAGTATAGGCAGGCTTACTTCACTGACCATTTGTACTAGGAAAATAATCTCTTCATGAGTATCCAATGGAAAAGATACTGGTTAACTGTAACAGGATCAGAACTAATTAGTACTATGAACAGGTGTGATCTTGCAAAGAAATGAGGAGTCCTGCCAGAAGCACAGGAACAGAGAAAATAGAGCAAAGAATTTATGAGATAATCAAATGCACAAATTTTGAAGGTTGTGCTTTGCACGGTATCTAACATTTCAGCTACCAAGACAGACTTACATTTAAATTTTATATACTATTTGACAAAACCAGAATTATAAGAACTCATGAAGATGTTGTTTGCCTGATGATGCCTTGATTGATCAACCTATGTAAACAGCAGAACTTACAGAATTCCATGAATAGCAGAATTTACAGAAAGCATGCAGATGAACCAACTAGTACAACGTGTTTAGAAACTGACACAATAAATGTGTGGCACTTTTCTTGACAGATAAATTGCTGTAAAAGACTCCAGCCACACTTACGCTTTTGATAAATTCACATCTGCGTGTACCACATGAAACTAAGTAGTATGAACAACACCACATTAGTCAAGATAAGCAATAGACTCATCACATCAGTATCATATTTATATCTGCATAGATATATACAGTATTTCTAGAATTTCCCTGGTATGTTTACCTGAATTAACTTAAAATGTTCTTTTAACAAATCTTCCTGGTACATGATGTTTTCTGAGTTTTTACATGCAACCCGTTTTTCAACTTAAATAAACTTTGAAGGTTCCGTTTATCTAACTAGAAGTGGAAATTTTTACTTGGACACAAGAGAAGAAGTCTTTTATATTTCATTTGCCCAAAAGAGACAGCATTCCCCTACTCATACAATGGGAAGCAAGGTAGACATCAAGATCCTTGAGTCATTTAGTTCCTCAGTACCTTACTGGGATGCCCCAAAAAGTCAGCAAGGTCAAGGATACAGATACAACCCTTCCTTGTCTTTGTATATTCTTGGTCTTTTAATGTAATGGCTCTGCACTCACAGGAAAGCAGGCCTATTGGATGGTAATCAACAGGGGACACTGTCCTTTGAGAGTAACATTGGTGTCCACATATATCCAGGAACTTGGGATCCCTCTTAAAAGACAACTGTATGCTCTGGAAAACAAAAAGAAGCAGCAACTGTGGATCTGTCTGTCTTATGTAGAATCTAATGTTCCTCCTCAGACTGCTCCTGAATTTTTTTATTGCTTTCTTATATCCTGTGTAAGGTGAGTACTTACACAGCATCACCACATTAGAGATCCTGCAGGACGTGAACAACTCTAACCTTGGGTACAAGACATATTGAGAAATGCTGGGAAAACCTGCTTATGATCTGCAAACCAATCTCATCACAGTCCCTCACAAGAAGAATCACAAAAACAATGAGGCTGCCAACCTTTTTCTGGGACTGCAACAGAGTGTTCGTCCCATGCTATTCCATTGCTGAACTTGGCAGTGCTGCTCTCCAGCCACTGTAGCCTACAATGCCTCCAGATCACAACTTACCCACTTATAGCCATTTTGGACAAATGCCTCTGCACTTTGGCTTCTTCTGTCTCTCCTTGAGGGACTCTTCCGGTTTCCCTACTCCTCATGCAGGTTTTCAGAGAAGGCTGTGCCTGAGACAAAGAGAAGATACAATGTGCCCTGAAGATGATATGGACCCATCCATAGTTTGGCAGAAGCAATGATGTTTTATTTTCAATATTCCAGAGGCATAATAAATAGTGTGCAGACGTATAGGGCTGCTTTACAGATATTTGGGGTTACCTGAGAGAGGCAGTGTCAGACATCATTACCTGTGAGGAAAAGGGAATGATTTTTTGTCAAAATAAAAGAAAGATTCTGGTTAAGAGTTCTTTGTATATGCTGGCAGCAATCATGAATGTAGGACTGTCATCATCTATAAGTGTAGTTCCTTTTGGCTGAGGGAGATATGGACAGTCTGAAGATGGTTTGCTAGTATTCCTGAAACTCATCATCTGCACCACCTGCAGTTCCTTGTTTCTCATGAGTCCAGGTCCTCCCCTAATAATTTGTGAATTCTCAGCCATTCTGGGAGATTATCCTGATTGCTTCTCCTTCATTCTAGAGGTCTTTCTTTGGGGTAGTCATTCTCATGGACCTATGCACTCAGATGCCTTGCATAGGTGCCATCCATTATACCTTCTGGCAATGAATTACATCTCCTTTCATCTGTTTTGAACCACCATCCTGCTACTTTCATTTGCTGTTGCACAGTTCTTACATAAAAGAGACATTAAATACATCTATAACACTCAGAATTTTTCACATAATATACATATATTACCTTCTCCATTGAATCTTTTTTGAGCTTGAGAATCAAAGTCTACTTAGTCATTCCTCAGGTGGAGGTTATTCCATACCGGTCATTTCCTTCTGCATGCCTCTTCTGAAGTAACTTGTTCTGACAATTTGGCAAGCAGACACTATATTTCAAAAGCATCATCAATGTTGATTTTCAATAATTCTTGGAATACTGGGGAACTCCCAGAGGGCAGGTAGTAATTTAAAATTCTATAAATACTATAAATATTTGTAACACTTATAAGTGTTATAAATAATAGACTAATCATATTGATATTGATTTGAGCCAAGCACTGAAATACTTGATATGCCAAACTAAATACAGTAATTTGTACTGTCTTTCTAAGGCAACTTAAATTGTGTTGATGTCTATGAATTTATACACTTTCTTGTTAAAAGTAATAATATTAATAGCACATAGATCTGTTACTGGTTTTCATTTGTATGTATTTTGGTAAGGTAGAACACCACAAAATCAGAGCAGTACACACTACATAGATTAAAAATTGCTTAATTGATAGGTATCAAAACAATTCTGTATCTCTGGGGTCACCAGTAGGTGGGTGTGCCTTTGGAAAGGATTGGATCTTTACCATATACTGTTTTAATAAAAACATGACCCAGGAGAAAATGCAAAATCACTTTTATTACAAAACAATTAGATGAGTCAGATATAAAAGACATGATAGTATCTGACAAAGAGTAATCATGGCTCCATTATCCTTATGGTTAAGCTAAAGATGCTATAATTAAAATGCAAATGTAAGTGTGTCTAGCAAATAATGAAGAACACAGCCTGTAATACAGACAGGGAGGGGGGCGGGGTACCAAACCCAGGTCTTGGCTCTGCTAAAATGTAGAAAGTGCATGCAAGTTTGGCGCTGCAATCAGCACAGCTAATTTGAATGTCTGATACATAGCAACTGGTCAAAGAAAAACACAGTAACAGTATTATCTTCACATCTGAGTAGTTGTCATTGCCATTTCATACAGCCTCTGTGCTCACACTTCAGGCCAGATTGACAGACTAGTAACGACTCTGATTTAAAAAACAAACAAACAAACAAACAAACAATGTAATAAAAGCATTGAAAAATCATACTAAAAAAGTCTCAAGAAGCAAGACAAAAGGCCTAAATAGGATACATCTCAACACTGCATGTTGCAATGTCAGACTTGAAGGAGTCCATTTTCTTTAACAGAATCCAGTATACTATCTTAGATGCCTTTACTTCCTATACAGTGTACCTAAACAGTAAGCATCATGAACATAATCCAAAACAAACAGCCAATGAGAACTCTAAATATACCAAGGACATTCCCTGGATCGAGTCAACATGAAGCGATGACAACAATGTATCTGAAAATCCAGCTCTTTCCGGATAGGGACCTGGGTCAATTGTATAAAGAGGTGATAAGATTTCATGGCCTCTGAAGTTTAAATCATTTTCTGACAAATGTTTCTTCTGCCTTTAAAATAAAGAAAAGATGAGATAAAACTACTTTGCCACCTCACCTCCTGTACAAAACAATCTAATGGTAAGAGCATTTACCCAAGCTGTGAAAGACCTGAAATCAATTTTTACTGTCACTTGAAGAATTCAGATCCCAAGCTCTCACTCCCGTAGCTATATGGCTCTCAGAAAGCTCACAGCATGTGCATAGGCTGAGGGAATGGATGAACATTCTCAACATTGCTTCTGAAGTTCTACTCTCCAAGAGAAAAAAAAGAAAAAAGAGAAAAAAAGTCAAAAAGTCTACAGGAGTGCTTGGGACACTGGCAGAAAAGTAGAGATGACTTCCTAATCTACTGGTTAGGAAATCCATCTGTTTAGCTCTACATGCTAAATCTTATTCAAAGACATCTTTGTGTATTTTATAGCAAGCAACCACTAATTAAATAGACACGAGAAAGAAATTTTTCACAATGAGGGTGATGAAATCTGGAAGAGGATGCCCAGAGAAGTGCTAGATGCCCCATCCCTGGAAATACTCAAGGACAGGCTGGATGGGGCTCTGAGCAACTTGATCTACTTGAAGATGTCCCTGCTCATTGCAGGGGTGTTGGACTAGATGACCCAAAGCATTCTATGAACCTATAAATAGTATAAATGGACACCTCCTTACTGGTGAACCTACAGAGCTGTGGTTATCTTTGGCTCTCTTGTATTTGCTCTAACACAGAACACTTCGGATTTTTTTCTTCGTATCAGAGCAGCTTCAAGAGAAAGGATGAAGAGTTTCATTCCTTGCTTTCCTCATTGTAACTATCTTGTAATTGAGCAATAAAGTTGCAGACTAAATTAATAATAAATGTGAAATAATGCCCATGAGAAAAAATTGAACCCATTTTTATACACAGAAATGGGTTCTAAGATGACCATCACTACTCAGAAGAGATCACACAGATACAATAACTATTCCTCTGAAAACATCAGCTTCTACACTTAGTAATGTTTCAAAAAGGGAAATCAATTGCTTTATATTATTAGGAAAGGAATAGAGCACAAAGAGAAACTATTAAATGAGTACATAAATACATGATGTACTCACAGCTTGAATACTGCATGCAATTCTAGGTACATGTACCCCAAAAGGAATTAAATGAACTGGGGAAGGCTTAGAGAAGGACAACAGTAGTGAACAAAGCAATCTGATCGCTTCTGAATTAGGAATTATTAAGGAGTATAAAAGCATGGGTGGAAAAAGAGAGTAGATAGGAAATAATGTTTCACTGTAGATGACACCAATTGATTTTTCAGATGGATGGCTCAGAACAAAGAAAAGTGGTTGCTCTTCATGCATGCAATTAACTTACTGACACAGGATGTTGCAAACGCTAAATGCTTACAGGAGTACAAAAATGACTGAATAATTTCATAGAAGAAACCACTAAGAATCTAAAGGCATAATATAGGGATCAGGGATTCCTTGGAACATTAGCATTTGCAGGCTGGGAGAGTACTTTGGGTAAGCAGCACTAAATGTGTACCCTGTTCTTATATTCTTTCCTGTACATCTGTCCTGGCCATGGCTGGGGACAGAACAATGGGTCTGAGTGACAAAATATGACTGTTCTTATGTTTTTGTCTAAAGGTTTTATGAGTTGAAGTGGTGCATTGTAGAGGAAGGAATTATATCTAGGTCCCTTACTGAAGGAGAGGAAGGTGATAGGAAGAAAGCAGCTGATTTTAGGAGTTTTCAGTCCCACATCCTTTAGTGTGTAAGGCAATTTTTTGCTTTCTCTGATCAATAGCTCATATACTGAGACAAAGGAATAGAGAACAGAAATATGGGATGCAATTCATGTCACTGAAAGTAGCTAACTGACACAATTTTAGACAGTCCTGTACTTGAAAACAATTACTCTCAACTACATCCCATCCCCCAGTCAAAGTCTTAGAAAATGCTGATCTTCATCCCTATGTGTCAACATTTATGCACCCAACATAACATCACTTAGACATCTACACTTAGAAGACACTTTCTTTTACTCACCACCACCTTCATAACTAATATCCAGTAGCTACCACTGTTGCTAGTCCTGCCAGGTCAAAGATGAGGCAAATTAGCACCTCCAGCAAGAGACCTTGAGAGAGTGATCGAGCTGTTGCAGAAATGGCAAGCATGTGCAGACTTGGGAATTGATAGTTTAAGTGGAGAGAATAAGAGATAAAAAGCAAGCAAACTTTATGAGAGATTCCTAGGCTAACCTAGGGCAATAAATAGGCTAGATTAAATAGGGACTGCAGACTGGAAACTACAGCACTAAGAACCCAAGGAACGTCAGGGACAGCACATAGACATGGATAGTTTGGGTTAGAGAGAGGTCAGGGTTGAGGAGCCAAAGTCAATTAGCGACAGAATTGGGCTAGGGAGCATGGGAGGACTGAGGTGAACTTGGGTAGGGATGTCAAATAGGAATGAGGCTGGAGATACATGTAGCAAAATCCCAACATGTTTGGAGAAGTGTACATCCATGACTAGAGAGGATGAAAAGAGGAGTGGAGAATATCATCCTACCATAATGTTCTATCCCCACACAGCTGCTTCAGACAAATCAGTCTTGCATTTACGATCAAGTATTGCCATGTAATAACTCTTTGTCTGTGACAGGCTCAGTTCATAGCATGCTGCTTGTGTCACCATTTCCCTCAAATATGAGTTGGCTGTGCTATCATCGCATTGGTAACCACTTGTTTACTACATGGCTTACTAATGACTGCCATCAAACAAGGAGTTCAAAGGTAGACTGGCTTTGGAAGATGTGGTATGGATAGGTAGTCTGTGCAAAAGATGAAAAAGGGCTTTTATTAAATATATGAACCAAAATTTCAGAGACAAGACATAAAACCAAGCATCCATACTTCTGACTTCTACCTGAGTAAGACATCCTCACTGAGGGAGATGGCAGTGGTGATAACACTTGTCCAATGGTGTGTGCTGCAGTGAAAAATGGTTATGGTGGTTCAAGAGGTCAAGGATGCAGAGGAAGGATGATGGTGAACTCCCATGGGTTGTACCTTACCAATATAAGAGGTGAAGTGGGAAGTTCCCCCAGCAGTGACAAAGAGCCAGTTGTGGACAGTCACCTCTGAGGGGCATGTGGTGCTTATTTGGGGACATTCCTCCATTTCTGACAGTGGAATTTCCTCCTCTACACTCATCACTTGTCAGGCAGCACATCCTCAACTCAAAAGCTGTCACCATGTCCAATTAGAGCTTTTTGTGAATGAGGTCTCCACCTACACACTCCTAACACAGGGAGCCAGTGTCCAGCAGGGCTCCAGTAAATGTTTGTGAAAAACTTAAGTCTCCCATGTCTCCTCCCAAAAGTATTGCACCTCGGTGATGGAGCATGCTAAGTGAGATTAGAACGCATGGCCACGTCCTCCAGCCACTCCAGCCCAGTAATCTTGCCTGGCCACTGGAGCCCAGCCTGGTGCCCATTACACAGCACATGCAGGAAAATCAGGGGATCAGGGCCAGCCAACATGGATTTATGAAAGGAAGATCATACTTGACCAATTTGTTTTCCTTTTAAGACAAACTGACCAGCTTAGTAGATGAGGGAAAGGCTGTAGATGTTGTCTACCTAGACTTTCATAAAGCCTTTGACACAGTCTCCCACAGCATCCTCCTAAATAAATTGGCTGCTCATAGCTTAGATAGGTGCACTCTTCGATGGGTAAAAAACCTGGCTGGATGGCTGGGCCCAAAGAATTGTTGTCAATGGAGCTAAATCCAGTCGGTGGCTGGTCACTAGTGGTGTTCCCCAGGGCTCAGTTTTGGGGCCAGTGCTGTTCAACATCTTTATAGATGGACGTGGGGATTGAGGGCACTCTCAATAAATTTGCAGATGACACCAAGTTAGGTGGGAGTGTCAATCTGCTGGAGGGTAGGAAAGCTCTGCAGAGGGACCTGCACAGGCTGGATAGATGGGCTGAGATCAATGGCATGAGGTTCAACAAGCACAAGTGCTGGGTCCTGCACTTCAGCCACAAAAACCCCATGCAGCATTACAGGCTGGGGGGAGAGTGGGTAGAAAGTGGTCCCGCAGACAAAGACGGGGTGCTGGTTGACAGCCAGCTGAACATGAGTCAGCAGTGTGCCCAGGTAGCCAAGAAGGCCAACGGCATCCTGGCCTGTATCAGGAATAGTGTGGCCAGCACAACTAGGGAAGTGATCGTCTCTCTGTACTTGGCACTGGTGAGGCCGCACCCCAAGTACTGCGCTCAGTTTTGGGCCCTGCACTTCAAGAAAGATATTGAGGTGCTGGAGTGAGTCCAGAGAAGGGCAACGAAGGTGGTGAAGGGTCTGGAGCACAAGTCTGATGGGGAACGGCTGAGGGAGCTGAGGTTGTTTACTCAGGTGAAGAGGAGGGTGAGGGGAGTCCTGATCGCCCTCTACAACTACCTGAAAGGAGGGTGTAGTGAAGTGGGGGTCAGCCTCTTCTCCCAGGCAATTAGTGATAGGACAAGAGGACCTAGTCTGAAACTGCACCAGGGGAAGTTCAAGTTAGACATTAGGAGGCATTTCTTGACAGAAAGGGTTGTTAGGCATTGGAATGGGTTGCCCAGGGAGGTGGTGGAGTCACCATCCCTGGAGGTGTTTAAGAAAAGACTGGATGTGGCACCTAGTGCCATGGTCTGGCTGACATGGTGGTGTTAGGGCAAAGACTGGACTCAGTGATCCCAGAGGTCTCTTTCAACCAAATCGATTCCATGATTCTTTGATCCAGAGTCCCTGCCCAGGTTGAGGGACACAGCTCTGCTTTCCCATTTGTGGGTTCAACCAGTAACAAAGCTGAGCACATGTCCCAGAGACACACACAGATACCGAGACACACACACAGAGGATACTGACACAAGTGGTCACAGAGACTGCCATAGCCAAAGTGCTGCCATCAATAGCATCCATGCAGGATGCCATCAAGATGACCCACATCACACAAGCACAGACACATCCGCTCCTCCTCTGGGATTGTCAGAGACAGGTCACTACAGCAGGCACGCACACATGCACACACACTCACCAGGTTCTCAAGCACATGCACATTTGCAGCTCCCTCGAGTCCAACACAGCCCTTCTGTCCCCCCAGCACCCCTGCTCAGGCCCCAGCCCTCTAACCCACCTCACAGTTACCTACTTGCCAGCTGGTCCAGCTTAATGCACACAAGCACTCACACGCTCATCCCCCAGACACCTCATATTCACAAGTTCCCCTGGGCATATCAGCACGGACCTGCCACCTGTCTGATACCCCAGCCTGGACCCAAGGCCCCACTCCTGACCAGATGGTCCAGTTTAAAGTTTGTTAGTGAATGCACAGGCACACACCATGCACACCAGGACTTGAGGAGACACAGATGCTCAGCTCTCTCCGACAGCCAGCACCAGGCACACAGGCTGTTAATTCTAGCCCCACTCCAGCCGCTGGCACTGAGCCCCTTATTCACCTCACTAACCCCCGATTTCCCCAGTAGCTGGTTTTAAGAACACACACTGTTCCCACCCAAGTGGCTGGAAGCTAAAGACACCCACTTGCTCCAGTAGCTGATGCTGAGACCTCACTGGCTCCAGCAGCGGACACCACAGACCAGGGGTGCCCCCAGTCTGACTCCAGGAGCTGGCACCAATTTTTACTCTCATACACACAGAGGCCTTGCCAGTAGCTGGCACTTAGTCCATGCATGCACATGCATACATGGGATAAAGAGTGAGATTACACAAAGCGATAATTAAGAAAAGATTTAATAAGAAGATATAAGAACACAGGACAGACTGCAGTGATCAGGTGCAGGGCTTGGCCAGACAAGTGCACTGACTGGCCCCATTTCCCATGTAACTGGCCTCTTTTATACCCTTTTCTGTTTACCCTCCTCTTTGGTCCTCCCCACTCCCCCTTCCCCTGCATGTCCCCTCATGGGTTTCTACTGCTCTGTCAGTTCCAGCACCCACCCCAATCCTGTCTGAGATCTCCCCTGGTTCACAATTTTATCAGTCGTGAAGTCCTCGTTGATCTTCCTGGAAGTGGCTTCTGTAGTTTCTTGATAGCCCATCAATTAGTGTCACTGATGAGATTTGTTTCTTCTCTTTGTCTCCATGTTTGTTTTGTCAGGTCTATGTCTCTATATATTGTTTCTCGTTGCCCCTTTTACCTTAGTTTCCCTACTGACAAGGTCCCTGATCTGGTAACCTTGCTGGAATAAACATTTTCACACTCTCACATGCCTTCATCAAGTAGTGTGACTGACTGGGTTTGGTTCCCATCTCCTCCCTTACCATTCTTCAGTCAGGTTTGTGTCTTGTTTATGGCTTATGTTCTTGTTTACGGCTTCCTCCCTTTCTTACTGTCCCTTGTGATGTCAAAAATGGTCCTTAACCAGATACTCTTAAAGGATCAGACACTCCCCGTTCACATACCTTTACAGAGCAAGTAAAAGTTATTCTGGTTTGATGTTCAGCCTGCTCCATGACATCCTCCGCAGGATAATGGAGCAGCACAGAAGCCAGGGTTCTTCCTGCAGGCTGAGACCTTGAGTATGCCTGCAGGCTTCAGGTATTGTAAACCTACAGGCCAGGACTGCAAGCTGTCTTGTGGTCCATAAGCCGGCAGTTGTCTTACTCTGTCCCAAGCTGGAGGCTGGTTTCAGGCTTACCAGTATCCCATATAGTGGTATAAAGGAATCTAATGAGAGAAAAATTCTGCCTCACTAAGTCTTCTTCCTTCTCTATCAGCATGTGTAGATAGAAAGGATAGGATGGGATTAGTTAAAATCATAGTCCATAAAGAAATAATTGTGCACAATCAGAAAAAAATCCCATCTTGTTGGTTACAGCAAGCTCTTGAAGTCAGGAGCCAAATGTTGCCTTATTTGGTATTATCAGAGTTGTCTTTGGGTTCCTCCATCCTGGCACAGAGCAATGTGAAAAGAACAGGTCAGTGCAGCTGACTCCATACAACCTTAAACCAATCCTGACTCTGAGTAATTAGCAGAGAGATCAGAGCTTCAACACGTTTACAATTAAAGAGTAAATTATTATTGACCAAAAATAGAGTGCTTGAATGCTGTGTGGGCAGGAGGTTACATATAAAAAGCCACAGCTGAAGGCAACCTTATTCTGTTACCTCAGCATCTCACGGTAAGTCCCATCTGCTTGCTTCATACTCTGACCATGACATCTCTATGGCTCTGCAAAGAGGTGGAATATGTAGGGGCATTTTCTTCTCATTCCCCACTTTTAAGATTCCAGGTCATGCTTTACATGCAATGTTAAGGTTATATGACCCAAACCACTCCAGTGTGGTAGCACAAGCAGAAGCAGAAGAGCTACATCATGCCATTCCTTGGAGGGACCTTCTAAAAACTTTGCTACCTCCAAGTCCTATGAAAGGCACAGAAAAACTAACTCTGAAGGCAGACGAAAGTGATTAGGAAAACATATGTAATGTAGCTGACCTTTTCCTAGACATTAGATTTGTTTTCAGCAGATCACAGTAATGTGGGGAGGCACACAAGATTTCCATGGGATTTGCCTGTAGCTCAAGAGTTGTAAGGCTCTGTGTACAGTTCAACTGTTGGGAGAGACTACATAAGGTGTATTAATGTTTGATAGAGCATATGCTCAATACAATGGACTGGTTTTGATTTAACTCTCTCTGTCCTTTCTTTAACCATTCCACACAGATATTGAAAGCAGGTTTCCTCCTGGGCTCTCTGAAGGTAAGGGTCTAACAAATAACATGTAGTTTTGCTAATTGATCCTGAGCAAAGCTCATCCAGACAATGGCAAGGGCAGGTAGCAAAAGACAGTGCTGTAGAACTAGATTCACTCACTGGAAAGGATATATGCTATTTTAATCAATATGAGCATATTCACAGCTCTTAGTAGGAAATACTCCATGTATTGGGAAAGAAAAGTGACAGATACTCAAGCTTAGTCAAGAGGACGTGAGATAGAGCAACAGTAATGTCTTTTTGTGGTATAACCTAGGATTCTGGGATTTATAGATGATTAAAATTCAGCCCTTGCCATCTGTACAACTGCTGGAAGCCTGAAACTGAGGTTGTGTTCAGAAAGGAGGCTCAAAGTACAATTCAAGAAGGGTCTAAGCTTCCTGCCTTAAGTCAGTTTCCTCTGGGGTAAAGTCTAGGACATTATATACTGACCTTGGCTTATCACACAGGCCCTGAAACTAGAACAAAGTTCAGGACGATCTTCTCTCCTGTCTGATAGACAGGAGGTCTGTTTAGTGCAAAGAGTCACCTTCACAGAGAACTTAATATGCATCATTCCCTTCTAGGTTTTCTGGGGAAGGTTAGTGATTGAGTGACTGAGAGAGTTCACCAGAGCAACAGATGGAACCCACAGATGTGTCTTCCATCCTAATACCAAAGAATGCTCATTGAAATTGGAGCTGAAAGGGATGGAAGTACAGGTTATTCTCCCAGAGAATGCCTTCTTCTCTGTTCATGAATGCAAAAAGATCTGGATTTTACACTATTTCCTATCAAAGACATTCAGTAGTTTAACAGACTGTGCCATTTTGTCATAACCTATCGGCATTTTCTGATGCTCTGCTTAGCCTCTTCATGAACATTGTGAAATAATTTCTCTCTTTCTTTCATGTTGCTCCTCTTGAGTCACTGGCAGGATCATATAGGCAAAATTGATGGGCTCTGTATACATAGAATAATACTTTCAAGGTAAGCTAAAGGTTCTGGATTCTGTGCTTTGACATTCCTGGATATTAAAGGCTTTTGAGAGATGCAGTCCCTCGAAGTCCTGTAAGATGCATATCCCATAGCAGATAGGTTTTGCTGAGAGAGATCAGCACCTCTACAGCAAGGTGTCCAAAAGCAGCATTACAAATGCCTTCAGACTTCTTTCGTCATTTTCTTGCACATAAAACCACTCTACATTGATTGTTTCAGTACTGTGATGCCTTGGAAGTATACATCTGCATTGTTTGACTCTGTCCTTCTATCTTTTTTAGTACCACAGTGCATCAGACAGCCCATGAAGTAGCAGGAGTTTAGAATTAATTTTTTTTTTTTTGCTAGCCTGTATATTACCTTACCTGAGGAAGAACATTCTGTTTATGCTAGTTCCTGCCTACATTATTTCTGCCTGTGTTGAAGATGTTCAAGATGCTCTTGAATTATCCACAGTCCTTCTGACTGTAGCAACTAATAGCAACTATTTGTGTTGAAGAATTTTAATAGATATTGCTAAAAATGTAAAATAAAACTCAGCATAAATCAGTTTTCTGAAATATTACTACTAGACAAATCCCTAACGGAATGTCTGGTACATATCGGTACACATTAACTCACTTTTAATGATTCATAATCAATATTACTTTATATAATATGTTAAAGCTAAAAGATACTTTGTAATTTAAATTCTTTGAAATGTTACATCAAGTGCTTATTTACCTTGATAATACTATGCTATTAATAATTACCTTCAGTATACGTTATATTCCTTTATTAGTGAATTTTGCCACAGATCTGAAAAGATGTTTTATATTTGGTTCATATGATAAACAGGTTTGGGTTTAGACTGTTGATGATTGATCCTCACAATTTTTTCCAGTGCTTGGTATAGACAGAAACTAGTCAAACTTCCTTGATTGTTATTAAAACATAGAAAACAGAAGGGTGCCAAGAATATGTCCACTTAGAAGTTATGTGTGAGAACCACCAATCTGCTTAACTTACCAATCTTACTTGTGCCTTATTAAATTTTTAGATGCGTAATGAAACAATCCATCTAAGTGGCTATATGCATGTGGCTTTGAGTAGTATGTGGCTGTGCAGCTGTGTGAATAGCAGGGGAAGACACGGCAGGAGAGGCTTTTGAAGACTTCTAGCTTGCTATTCTCTCTGCCCACACTTAGGCACACAGGCATTCTGTTTAAGGGGGATGTCTTCAAAGACAGTACACCTCTGTCTACAAAAGGAAATTTCTTCATTAGGACTTCTTCAATGGATACTTAAAATTGAGGCAGAAGTTAAGTGCCTGACATTGATTAGTCTTCTTCTTCCTTTTAGTCATTGAGCATGACCAGTTTCTGAATAAATATAAATTTACAAACACACAGGTTCTCTGAAACTTTTCTGAATTCCTCTAGAGCAATTCCAGCCATGAGTTCAGATGCAGAGATGGCAATCTTTGGAGAAGCTGCTCCCTATTTACGGAAGCCTGAGAAGGAGAGAATTGAAGCCCAGAATCGCCCATTTGATGCTAAGGCAGCCTGTTTTGTAGTGGATGAAAAGCAAATGTATGTGAAAGGTACCATACAGAGTAGAGAAGGTGGCAAAGTCACAGTTAAAACATATGATGATACAGTAAGTGATATCAACTGTTACTGATATATGATCATCCAGTTCAGGTAGTTCCCTGGCTTATATTTCTTCTCCTGTTGTTCCCTTTTGTTTTTGCCAGACTGTGACTGTAAAGGATGATGAAGTCTTTTCCATGAACCCTCCCAAATTTGATAAAATTGAGGACATGGCCATGATGACCCACCTCCATGAACCCGCTGTGCTGTATAACCTCAAAGAGCGTTACGCAGCCTGGATGATCTACGTAAGTGCCAGCAGCAGTCTTCCTTTGGGCAGCTGGGAGGAACTGCTCTGCCAGGCTAAGTGGAAGCCAACACGCTGTCTCCCTTCCCCACAGACCTACTCGGGTCTCTTCTGTGTCACTGTCAATCCCTACAAGTGGCTGCCGGTGTACAACCCAGAGGTGGTGGCTGGCTACCGAGGCAAGAAGCGCCAGGAGGCCCCTCCACACATTTTCTCCATCTCTGACAATGCCTATCAGTTCATGCTGACTGGTGAGTCATTTGGCAAGAATGGGAAATCGTGATATACGTAGAGCTGGCTGCTTGGTCTAGGAACACTCGACAGTGCAGGCATCTTAGGTGCTGTTCTACTTACTACCTGATGGCAACAGTTCCCATAGTAATACAGCACAACTCAAGATTAGACTGTCTGTGGCATCTTAATGACCTCTGTGCTGTCAGATAATGAAGGAAAGGCAGTAGCTAGCTATATGGCTTTGTGTCCACTCTCTTAGTAAGGAATTTAAAGAAACAGTAAAGAAGGAACACTGCAGAGAAACTAATTCAGATTAAACAATGTTTTAGTCAAGGTCTATACATAAAACAAATAGTAAGTGGGAAGCCTTATAAAGAACCACTGCTTGGAGTTAGATTTTGGGCTGCTCCGCTCTTCTGTGCACAAAAAAATCCATATGCAGAATAATGTAGAATTTACCTTATCAGGTTAGGAAGTAATAAATACAGTTACAATACAGTTCTTTCCCTTGAAGTCAGTTAGTTATGTCTGAGGAGCAGAAGCCCTCCACATCTCATTTGAACAGCTCTTTCTGTGACTTTGTTTTCAGATCGTAACAATCAGTCAATCCTTATCACGTGAGTATATTTTGGTATGTGTGAGAAAGCTGACAGAGAAGTAAAAATTTTCCTGTTTCCTATAACAATTAGTATTTTCATTTCAACAGGGGAGAATCCGGTGCAGGGAAGACTGTGAATACAAAGCGTGTCATCCAGTACTTTGCAACAATCGCAGTTACTGGTGAGAAGAAGAAAGACCAACAGCCTGGTAAAATGCGGGTATGTCATTGGCTCCCTCTTCTAGTGTTTGCCCGAGACTGCCTGCAGAGCAGAAACTATCAATGCATATTTTCGGGTTGCAGGACTATCAAAAGGCAGAAAGTGTAGCGCAACTGAGGAGACAGTCAGGATGCACAGTCTGAGCACACCTAAGCTTGTTTACACCTGCTACCTGGCCTCCATCCCTCTGAACAGTTGTGGAATTCTACTTAAATAAACATTTTCTTAATGTAGGAAAGGCCCAAGCCTCAGTTTCTCTCCCATCTCCACTTACACAGGGGAAGTCTTCACCAGGGAGAGGAAGATCATGTAAGACAGCAGTTTTCTCTGTGCTCACTGTCTGTCTATGTATCTAACCATTAGTATCCTATGAGATGGGCCACATCCACAGCACCTGAGTGGCTGCAGGTTTAAAGAGAGCAGTCAGTTCCCACTGGCACATGATTGTGCCATTCCTATTCCTTGGTTCATTCCTATTGACAGGGGAAACGCAGGAACTCTGGACTACAGACTGGTTGTGCTGAAGTTGAGTCATTTCAATTGCATCAGGTAGCAGTTTCCACCGGCTTGCTCTCCTGCTGTGGGCAACTTAACAGCCCTGAGGGGCAGCACAAAAAGACAGACAGATTTGGGACAGCCGGGACCACTTGCCTGACAGTTAGAAAGTAACCTCAAAAAAGATCCTTCCAGGGAAGAAAACACATGCCCTGGTGCTCCTTTCTGCTGAGCAGCCCAGCTGCCGCAATCTGAGCCCACTGGTACATTTGCAAGGTGTGGGCTTCATTCCCTAGCACAGAGCGAGCAGCAAACATCCTTGTGGCACAAGTGTGTGTCACCACGGTCTGTGAGATGGTATGTGCATCAAAGCGGGTGACACGTGTCAGCATGTTATTTGAGTACCCAAGGGCACAGCGGAACCTAAGGAGATTCCAAGGCTGAATATTCTTTTCACAGAGGCAGGTGTCTGTGATTGATGGGTTGTTATGGTCAAGGCAAGTTCATCACAAGCTCTCTTTCCATCAGCAGCATTTCAGAATCTCCTGGGCTCGGCTTTCATCAGCTGCTCATCATGCCAGGACTGATCTCAGAAAAACTTTGAGACAGCTGAGAGATGTACTGACCACGTTTCATATAAAGAAAATCACCTGGCTCTCAGACGGACAACAGCCTGTTCTGCCCTCTTCTGAGTTTATTCACAGACTACTCTAATTTTTTAGTATTCACAATCTCTGTAACAGTAGTGTGTGCCTCTTCATAAGAACATTAAATAAAACACCCAGGTTATAGTTCTGTCTAGCCCAGCATCCTATCTCAGATGCAGGCTGAAATCAGATCACATACAAGAGTATGTGAATAAGGGAAGCATGTAACAGCATTTCCCCAGAATACTGTCTCAGCCTTCAGCACTTTGTCACCCAGCCTGTAAACAGGACTCCAGAATGAACTTGTGTAAAGCCATGTCTTCTTCCATGCTGTTCTCCATGCACGATGCTCCCTTGTGAGTCCCCTGGTCACAGTTGTGTGTTAAAAAGGTTTGGTGTTGCTATAGTCAGCTGCACTGACACACACGTCTTTTTTCTTCTCTTAAACAAGGAAGTTCATTTAGAAAGTTGAAAGATACATTCAGGAGGGCATTAGTCTAGGGATTTGAGATTTTTTTATTTAAAGAGAGAGAGAGAGCGCGCTTCATACGCTACCGTGTTGCCTTCATTTTCTAGGGTTCATTTTTACGGTGGACTAATAAAAACTAATTTAAACCCGTTGTGCCATCTACAGACAGTGGTGGGAATGGCACTCCCTCTCCATTGCAAGATGTTAACGGCTGCACTGAACATCACGTACAAAGATGCAGCAACTTGAGCTGTGCTGCTCACCTTTCATCTGGACAAAACCTGTTTGTTTTTTTTTTCCTCATTCTTTGTTTTCTGTCTCTGTCTTGGAAATTACCCCGGCAACACTTTCATGCCTTGACTACGTAGGGATCAATCATGATTTTGCTAGAAGCCTTGAGAACAGCTTTGCTCTATCATTCCAAAAAGGCACACGGTGATTCCGCTTCCTGGAGTATATTGCACAGAAAAAGGAGAGACATAATGTCACAGAAGCTTCTTTCCTCCATATTTTTGCAGTTAACATGAATGATACAAGATTATATGAAAACTTTACATGTTGATAATTCCTTTGCAGTCATGCAGCAAACACTCAAAGAGTTTCTGTTCTCTGCTTTTTTGAGTTTGATATTTGAGTCTCAGGCTTTGTCTATGTCCCACTCTTCTTTTTGTAGCATGTCTGGAGGTGTATTTCTGCATTCTGAAAGGCTACTGGTTCTTTGAATGCAATTGCAAAACTTTACATTCTCCCTTGCTAGGTGCTTTCTACTAGAGGCTGTACCTCTCTCTGTGTGTCCTAAGCTCAAGTAAACTCCAGAAAAAATCCCAGAATTTTCACATTTTCTGTAGCTGTCATGGCCTTTGTGAATGGGAATGTGGAAGCATCTTTCTCATAAAGGTGTCAAACTCTCTGAGCTCCACTGTAGTGATTCTGTATGTGATACCCAATATATGATAGCAGATAGAAGAAGGAAACAAAATACATATCTGTCTTTCAGCACTCTTCCCTTTGAAACCAATGGCAATATTCATGAAGAATGGCTGATCAGTGCTTAAAAACTCTGCTAAATTTTAGGTTAAAATCACATATGAAGTGTAAAAATGATCTCTTTGTAATATCTCCTTTGCAATATTTGTTATTAACCAGTAGTGAAGTTTGATAAGAAGCTTTTTCTCCTGTAATTAGGGAACTCTGGAGGATCAGATCATCCAAGCCAACCCGCTGCTGGAGGCCTTTGGCAATGCCAAGACTGTGAGGAATGACAACTCCTCACGCTTTGTGAGTTCATTTCAGATTTGTTGGAATGCAGACATCTAACACGTCTCTTTCACTGATCACTATAACCAATGGGTTGATCTGTACTGCTTGATAGGGAAAATTCATCCGGATTCACTTTGGAACAACTGGCAAGCTGGCCTCTGCAGATATCGAAACCTGTGAGTTGGAGCAAGTCAGCGCATGGAGAATTTGTGCATTTATGATCTCAAGTTTTCCAGGAGACTAATGGCATCTCTCTTTTGGTTAGATCTTCTGGAGAAATCCAGAGTGACTTTCCAGCTGGCCAGTGAAAGGAGCTATCATATTTTTTACCAGATAATGTCCAACAAGAAGCCAGAGCTCATTGGTTAGTGCCAGTGGCGCTGGGCTTGGCTCAGCAAGTGCTTTCTCTTTCCACTGTGACCTGTTCCAGTGCCATCAAGGATGCCCTGTATACCCGCAGATCTCCTCCTGATCTCCACCAACCCCTACGACTTCCCCTACGTGAGCCAAGGAGAAGTCACTGTTGCCAGTATTGATGACAGTGAGGAGCTGCTGGCGACGGATGTGAGTATAGTGGAGCACCTGCAGGATGGCCCCGCAGTCAGACTGGCTGCAGCCAGGGAGACTCGGCTGGCCCAGGGCCACCAAGTCCTGGGCTCTGCCACCCCGCAGCTGCAGATGCTTGGTGCAGGCAGGGAGGTGGGGGGAGAAACCCCACCTTCCCATCGCAGTACACCTGCCTGTTAACAGCATCTTGTGCTTCAGCCCTGGTGCTTCTCTGACCTTCCTCGACTTGCCTGTTGCCTCTGCAGAGTGCTGTGGACATCCTGGGCTTCAGCCCTGATGAGAAGGTAGGGATGTACAAGCTGACGGGGGCCGTCATGCATTATGGGAACATGAAGTTCAAGCAGAAGCAGCGGGAGGAGCAGGCAGAGCCAGACAACACAGAAGGTAGTGTTGACTGCAGAGTTTGCTTGTGAACTGCACCAGGAGACAAGCTGGCAACCCCATCCATAAGTGCCCAACACTTTGAGAATTATTTTCCCTCCAGAAACTAAATTTTTTCAGTTTGTTGCAAGTTCCACAAGGTCAATGATTTAATTTATGCTCCACAAGAAACAGAAAGACCTAAAGACGAAGCATTGCTGCAGCCCTCCAGGTGTGGAACAGGAAGTGTGCTGCAGCTGAGACACTGAGACGCTGTTGGGGGGAAAACATTTTCCATGGAACTGGAGAAGAGTTTCCCTTGACAATACATGCATTTCAGTAGCTCTGAAAGTAGGCTCCTTGTAACATCCTAGAAACATCCTAGAGGACCAGGACATCTTTCTTAATCTCTTTTAAACTTGTTTGCTGTCTCTGATCCTAGTGGCTGACAAAGCTGGCTACCTGATGGGTCTGAATTCTGCTGATTTGCTCAAGGCTTTATGCTATCCCAGGGTGAAAGTTGGGAATGAATATGTAACTAAAGGACAAAATGTCCAACAGGTACCTAGACAGCTGATCAGTTTTTCATTTTGTTCAGACAGCTCTTTCAACTTTAAAGCTAACTCAACTATCATTACTGTCATGGCTGTGTTTCTTACAGGTATACAATTCAGTGGGTGCATTGGCTAAATCAGTCTATGAGAAGATGTTCCTGTGGATGGTTGTTCGAATCAACCAACAGCTGGATACCAAGCAGCCCAGACAGCATTTCATTGGTGTCCTGGACATTGCTGGCTTTGAAATTTTTGATGTGAGTTACAGTAGTTATGCTTGCCCATCAATGACTTTTCCAAACTAACTGGCATTTTTTTATATTTTGAATTTGCAGTTCAACAGCCTGGAGCAGCTGTGCATCAACTTCACCAATGAGAAACTGCAACAGTTCTTCAACCACCACATGTTTGTGCTGGAGCAGGAGGAGTACAAGAAGGAGGGAATTGAATGGGAATTCATTGACTTTGGGATGGACCTGGCTGCCTGCATTGAGCTCATTGAGAAGGTAGATGAAGTCTTTTCATTTTAGGAGAGCACATTTCTTTCTTGGTCATTTACTTTAGTCCAGTGATTCTTAATAAATTGACATGTTACTGTTGAATGACTCTCTCACAAAAGAAGAGGGAGTTTATAAAACCAAAGCTTTTGGAATGACAGGCTGCCACTGCACAAACAATGATTTCCTGAACAACATGGCGGGGGTGGAAGGGAGAGGGGGTACACAGTGTTAATTTAGTGCCTTTAACAAGACTGCCTTTAACAGTAAGGTGAACCTCAAGTCTTACTCCTTGCAGCAATGGATAGAATTAAGTTCTTGGTTCTAGCAACACAACTCTTTCTGGCCCCTCTGTCACTGCCCAGTGCTACTGCACTGGGGATCTTAACGGGAATTAACCCCTCACTGCTACATTACAAGGCAGTGTCCAGTGGTTGTGCACAGCACTTACACATCATGTGCAAACCCAATACGTGCATGCTTCCTTCTCAGGAGCATGCAGGTGTCTGCTTCCAGCACTATCATTCATACCCACTGCCTAGTGACTGATTCAGCCATCCCACACACATGTTCCCTGCTTAAGATTCATACCGATGGGTTATGCCTTTGCACATGAGCCTCACATTTCTTGCTAACCTCCCACACTTCCTACCACATAGCAGCATCTACAGGCAGCACTGCCATTCACAGCTAGTGCCTGTTTGCCTACTGCTATATTTAACACCCCCAATCCACACTTACTGTTCAGTGTCCACAGATTTTGTGTCCCATATCTACACAATACAGAGTATTAGAGCCAGAGGAATCAGAACACCTACGCTGACCTAATGCTGTAGTCTCATTTGTAATAACAAGAAAGAAGTAGACACTTCTAGGATGCAAATCATCTCCTTATAAAGTACGTTCTGTTAGTGATTCTGTGAAATGTCTTCATAATGCTTCCATTATAGAAGAGCAATCTGGACAGCTAACTCAGATCTCGATTCTGTTTTATAGACACCTACAGTTAGGCAAGATGAATGCTAACTCCAGAGCTTTCACACAGCAACCACACCTATAGGGCAAAAATCTTCATTCAAAACATAGCATTCCGCCCCAGCATCCACCACCTGTGGTTGCTGCTGCTCTGGAGAGTCCTCGATTCTAGCTTTGGCAGCTATCTAGCTGAAATCAGATGTAAGCATCTAATGGCATCTTATTAAATAAAAAAATAAAAAAATAAAAAAAAACTTCACACAAAGAAGAAACCTCTAGAATTCTCTCCAGGCCAACGAAGTTCACACCAGCACCTCCAGCAAAATCAGAGGATATGTGCTTATCTGCACTATCAGAAGATACCTAATGTAGCTCAGATGAAAGCTTTGATGTCACTGAGAATGTGCCTTCATCTCTGTATTGAAATACTTTCAATTTTAAATACAATTCTGAGACAAATTAAAAGTCTATGGGTATTCTAAAGTGCCAGATTATTGCCATTTTTACTCCATGTAAGGTGAGAAAAATTTGATCCATCATGCATATTCACTGGAGACAGAACAGGAGTTGTTAGGTATTAGTTATCTATGCACATTCCTGAGGAGCCATCAAATTAAGTTCATGTTGACACTTGCAACCTGATGGCTTGTAACAGAAATACAGAACAGCATCAGTCCCGCAAACAGGACACTGAAACCTACTTCCTAATGATGTAGGGTAAACATGACTGAAACAATTGATCATAATACGTATACATACCTATATATAGCCTTTCATTCAAAGATGCATACAAAGAGTATTGATGAGTTGCCATGTTCATGGGTAGTAGCTTGAGCAACACAGACTAATTACAGTTTGCCTGACTATTATAGTAACTACTGATGTACTAAGAACTTGTGCAGTACAAATTCCAGTCACTGAAACAAGCCACAAATCACATGCAAGGTAACATTTCATTTACTTTTCCTCTTCCTACCACTTACTTTCTTCATGTATTCATATTTCTCCCAGCCCATGGGCATCTTCTCCATCCTGGAAGAGGAGTGCATGTTCCCCAAGGCAACTGACACCTCTTTCAAGAACAAGCTGTATGACCAACATCTGGGCAAGTCCAACAACTTCCAGAAGCCCAAGCCTGTCAAAGGCAAGGCTGAGGCCCACTTCTCGCTGGTGCACTATGCTGGTACAGTGGACTACAACATCTCTGGCTGGCTTGACAAGAACAAGGATCCCTTGAATGAAACTGTTGTGGGACTGTACCAGAAATCATCCTTGAAGCTGCTGTCCTTCCTTTTCTCTGACTATGCTGGTGCAGAAACAAGTAAGTTATTTTTCAGTGATGACCGATAAGGCAAGAATCAGCTAAAGTCTACTTCTGCTTCTCCCCTCCGTGGTATACTTCAGACTCTCTATCATCCCCTAATGTGACCTTGTTCTTGTGTGCACCCAGATATGGCAAAACTAAGATACCAACACTCAGAACTGCTGAAAACACCACATTCATGTGGTGCAGAGAAGTAAAACTCAGCAAGTCCAAAACAAAGCAACAGGAGGTGTACGTTTCCTGACTTACTGTGTTGTGAATCATGTGCATGCTTACTCATCTTCTAGACAGGTGCCAAATACATGTGCAAAGTGCAAGCACTTCATAGTCTTTGAGGACAGAGTTTTGTTTCTTGAAGTGAACTAGAAGAACTAAAAGGAGACCATGGAACTCTTTCATATCCACCTGAGCAGTCCCGATGTTGCAAGGGAAAATGAGAGACAGGGGATATAATTTAGAAGTCCTCTAAGGGCATCAGAGAGCAGTCCAATATCTTGCCCTTTTTTGTGGCTGAAGACCATCAAGTTGGACAGTCAATAGGTCTGCCTTACCAAAAATGGCCAGATTTCTACAAAAACCCCAATATTCTAGCAGACTGCATGCTGGGCAGAAAGAAGAGGCAGTATACAGTAGTAGTCATCTCAGCCATCAGGCACATGTTCAGCAAAAAAGGCTCAAGAGAGTACTGCACAGGGACTTCCCTGCAGTTCAGTTTGGCTGACATAACAATGTGTCTGAGCAAGCTCCTAGGAAATACAAGGGATGAGTCAGCTGTAGTCCTTGCAAGTATCATCAGTATAAGGAAGGTGAGAAGAACAGCTTGTGGGGATAAAACTTTGGATAAGGTTTGAAGTTTGGAGCACAAAGACTCCATTTGAGTCTCGATTTAATTGGCTTCAACAAGTGCAGCAAATATGAAAAGGCACTGAGCTGCTTCGACTTGTATTCCTGAGACTATAATTAGCTTCCTGCCTTGGGGCTGCTATAACTCAGAACAGATCCCTATTCTTCATCTGGAACATTGGATTAGATTTTTCTAAAGAAGATTTCACTGCACTGATAAACAAATGTCCACTGCTGAGCCACATTCTTGTGGCCTTTCACCTAATTAAGAAAAAAAAAAATGGGGCTATGTCTATTAGTGAAAGCAGTGTGACTATTAGCACAGAGTACACTCTCAGGAAACTTATGTAAGGAGATAGCATCCATACCATCAAAGCCATATACATTATGATGCAATCTAAATTATGCATCTGAGACCAAATATACCATACACCGATCAACAACCAGCTAGCAGCAGTTCACTAAAACTCTCTTGCAGCAGGGGTCAGTATTTAAAATTAAAAAGTAATTATTTTATTGGTCCATGACCAAAGAAAGGAAGCTGAGGCCTACAAAACATACTGCTTACTCTAACTATTCACCTCCTATCTACTTCTTCCAAGGTGACAGTGGTGGTGGCAAGAAAGGTGCTAAGAAGAAAGGGGGCTCTTTCCAGACAGTGTCTGCTGTGTTCAGGGTATGTGAATTTCCTTTTAAATGAGCCATGCTTCCACAGAAATGATCCGAGGGATGGAACATCTCTCCTATGAAGAAAGGCTGAGAGAGTTGGGGTTGTTCAGCCTGGAGAAAAGGCTCCAAGATGACCTTATTGTGGCCTTTTAATGTATAAAAGGGGCTTATCAGAAAGATGGAGAAACACTTTTTACCAAGGCCTGTAGTGACAGGACAAGAGGCAACAGTTTTAAACTGAAAGAGGGTAGGTTTAGATTGGACATAAGGAAGAAATATTTTTTTCAATGATGAGGGTGGTGAGACACCGGAAGAAGTTGCCCAGAGAAGTTGTGGATGCCCCATCATTGGACATGTTCAAGGTCAGGTTGGATTGGGCTTGGAGCAACCTGAAAAATGTCCCTGCCCATGGGCAGGGGTGTTGGACTCGATGATCTTCAAAGGCCCCTTCCAATCCAAACCATTCTGTGATTCTGTAACTCCTTGACACTTGAATAAGAATGCAAATGCTTTGTGTCTCAAAGCTCAAATCCACATTTTGTTCTATCACAGGAAAATCTAAACAAGTTGATGACTAACCTGAGAACTACCCACCCTCACTTTGTGCGTTGCCTGATTCCTAATGAGACCAAGACACCTGGTAAGTCCATCATTATGCTCTGAAGACACGGGACTGACAGCAACTGGCCTGTTTAGCTTCCACACCAACTTCTTGCAGAACAGCTCCCTTTGCATCTGAAGTTCTTGTGGGGGCTGGCCTGTGGGACAGTGCCCAAGTAAACCTTCTTGTATTGTTTACCGTGACTGTAAAATTTTTAGCATTACACGGTCCACAACACTTAGTCATCTTTGCTTAATGTGTGTACAGAGTTGAAGATGATAGAGATGGGCTTGATTACAGCTGATGAAATTGTCTGTAGTGGGTAACATCATTAGCAAATCCCTAACAAATGCCTAGTTTTAAGGACCACTGTGTCATTCAGAACTGCTGGGTTCAGCCCAAGACCACTTATCAATTTCTAAATACTCAGTGTTAGGATCTGATTCACTGAGCTGGAGGACTGTCAAAGAAATCATACATTGTTTGTAGAATTCTAAGTACAAGCTGCTGGGTGCTGCTAGCACTTGGAAAGCATTTTCATATAAAGTTATGTATTTTCCTTTATTTAATTAAATAATAAACTCTCTACAAAGAGTTTAGTCTCTGAGAACAGTCAAGTCTGGAAATATTTTCATGTGGCCATTAAGTTAAAGTACTGGGGGAGAGACGTGCCTGTGTGGGTTTTTGGAGTCCAATCATTATGAGGTCTGATACTGGTAGAATGATCAGGTAGATATTGGTAGAATGTAGTGGATACAACAGGAGTACGAGGAAACAGGAGCTTAGCATCTGTTTAATCTGCTCAGGAAACAAAAGACCAATTTCAGAACATTTCTTACCTTTCTTAAGTCTGTCTGTGTAACCCTGAAGACCACAAGCAGGATTTAAGCAACACACATTCATAGGACATTCATATTTCAGCTATTCTTCTAAACTACTTTTATACTCAGTGGAGAGAAGTTGACATTTTAAGGTATGACTCATCTGGCCCCTTTTATACATCTATCTTAGTATGAGATGAATCACATCCTAGAAGAAACTTTTTCATTCCACTGGCTATAAACAAAGCCCAAATGAAAATGTCCACACTTCGTATCCTAAAGTGAAGAAAGAGGAATCCCACTGGGGTCTTGACAGTCAAGAAGGTGTAAGGGAGGAATTAAGGAAACCTACAAAAATAGAAAAGCATATTTGAATGAATGATTTTGCCAGATATGGCTGTCATTTTAATGTTCAATTGGTTGTTTTGACAAAGGTGACTCAGAGGTAATCTTGACTTTTGCCTTTTAAGAAACAGAAAAGTAGCACTGTGTGAGCAAAATTAAGGATGGTGAAGTGAAGGAAGAGAAAGCGGACATCTGATTTTTAACTGGTTTTAGGCTGCTTATGCTTGACTTTTCTAACAATTCCTTTGAGAACACCTTTACTGATTACACTGAAAAGATAAAGTTAAGGGTATGGACCATTCTGTACTAATTAATGTCTCTAGCAGCTGGTGGAAATTTCTGTATGACATGATTCCAAGAGGTTTTTATTTTGCCAGTCATACTTTGTTTGTAATACTTAGGAATAAGAGTTAGAAATACAGTCGATTATTGTATCCAATAGCTATTTTAGGAGGAGAAAGGTAATTCTTCCAATTTTAATCAACTGTCCTCTACAGGTAGACTGAAAGCTTTAAGCAACCTGCTTATCCACTCCTGTGTTGGAATCTATCTAGTTATCAAATTTAACCAAGTTTGAGTAGAGTCAGTATTTGCATGACAGATCCAAGGTAAAATCTTACATAATGTGAAAAGCTGATTGTCTAGATGGTACTACACTCTGCATTGTGCCACCTCTACCTACATCCAATGAAGATGCTGATGCTGTTGAAGACGTTTCAGCTCGTCTCCTAAAGCACACTCTCCTGCCATTTTTGAGTAACGTGGCTTTATGACTTTTGGCCATCGGCGACTTACAATCACCACGAGCCCTACCATTCTTAGTAAAACTCAGCTCACTGAAGCATCTCTGCAACTTGTATTAATTGAAGGCATGTTCTCTCTTCACTTCCTGCATCTTTAATCAAGAACTGTTTGAATTTTATGAAAAAAGGGAGGTCATTCTGGAATGCTAATATATGTGGATATTCTTTGGAAGAAAAGGAGAGTCATGATGGGTGTATTTTGTTTAAGGTGAAATGGACCATTACTTGGTGATGCATCAGCTGCGGTGCAATGGGGTTCTAGAAGGCATCCGAATTTGCAGGAAGGGGTTTCCAAGCAGAATCCTTTATGCAGACTTTAAGCAACGGTAGGTCTTCAGTTATTACTGTCTGTAAACCCACAACTCAGGTGACAAGTCTGGTGACATCATGGAGAGACACGCTCTGAATCAGATTGATTACTAGCATTTGAGGGAACCAAGTCATTAATACTGTCTTAGGTCACTCCAGTCTTCCCCTCTTTGATCAGACCAGAGATTTCTTGGTTCATAAGAACCAGTATCATTTCTAAACTGCAGTCAATTCCCGATGATTCAAAGAGATGCAAAATGCTTGTAGTGTAATGAATTAAGTAGTATTATAGAGTGCTCTTTATAAGTCTCCCAGAGTATAGATAGAAACTCAATATACGTCAGTGTAGCCTCCTTACAGTGCACTGACCAAGCATTCAAAAATCCAAGGCTTTGCTGGTGTCCTGTCACTGGCCTGCATCCCTATGCCTTGTGTTAAAAAGGAGATCATCTTTAAAATGGAGATGATTAAACTGGTTCATGTGAGCTCAGTTGCTGTAAAGTGCTGAATCAGAACTGACTGCTGTTATAATTAAATCTAACAGTAGCATCTTCCATGTTGAACTGGTGTGACAATGACCCAAGATCGATCTGAAAATGCCCTGCAACCTGATGTTCAGTAAGGTATTAGCTGGTCTCAATTGTCAAATCATAATTTGTTGTGACAGGTGAAGTAATCTATCCATAATGGCCATGGTCCAGAACCACAAAGTGCTTTATAGCTCAAAAGAAATGTGCTGAAGTTCAGGAGGAACTACAATGGAAGCCTAAAACAGAGAATAAATTCACTGCATCATTGTCACTGTCTTGATTTTTTCTCTTTCAAGATAGACTTGAAAATAAGAAGTGCTCCAGTGTGCAGTCACACATCCTCATTGATCTATCTGAAGAAACCACTTTGCAAGGAATAGGTAGTCTTGTCCATGACACAGGATTACTTTAATCATTAAGTTACCTTGCAAAATGCTAAGACTGCTGTTAGCATTTACAGAATAATGCCACGCCATTTTTAGTCCCAACTCAAGAATTCAGTGGTACAACTTGTAGAGACTGTGAGCTGTGCAAGATCTATATTCCCTTTGGAATATAGCTGATTTCTGTTAGTAGTTTTAATTAATCTTCAACTTTAATTTGAATAGTGTTCCTCTGATCAATGAAATAAGATGAGAAGAGGTTGACATGTTCTCACTATGTTCTTCCTAATTCCTGGACCCGCACTCTTAAGTATGCACATTAATTTCATATGTAACAACATACTTTGTTGTTACACAGCCAACAGATTCCTCTGAAGAGTAGACATGTCCCCTTGTCATCATGTTCTCTTCAGCCAAGACTGTCTAGATTACAGATGGCATATTCAGCGGCTTTTAGACAGCTCAGCTTCCGCATATTTTATAGGATGGATCCTATTTTCATCACCCTGTTTGCAACCAGTCCTCGCAATCTGTCTTACCACAGGTACAAGATTCTTAATGCTTCAGCCATTCCAGAAGGCCAATTCATTGACAGCAAAAAGGCTTCGGAAAAGCTTCTTTCCTCCATTGATGTTGACCATAACCAATACAGATTTGGCCACACCAAGGTAAAGCCCTTGTAGAAGAGTGAGTATAATTAATGGCAAAAAATTTTGTTCATTGAAAGTATTTCTTGCATACGAAATCAGCCTTCATGATGATTAGAAATGAAGTATACCACTAGCAAGAAGTACAGAAAACTTGTCTGGTTCTGGGAGTACGTGTGAGGGGTAGCACTGTCAGCCCTGGGAACACCATACTACCAGAATGACCCAGCATGGCTGCAACTAGAACTAGTGCTGCCCCTTTCTCCTGTCAGTTGAACACATTTATATCAGTGCATGATAGACAGACTCAGACAAGTTTGGACAGTCGAGACTTTTCAGGAGATTCAGGCACACACGCGTCTGTCTTCCATATCCAAAGCAGTGTTAGGTGGGACACTGATTCTCTGTTCAGCACAACCAAGGCAGTATTGTCTCTGGACAAAAATCCACTTGCCTACTCCACTGAACAGATGTCATCATGTATGCTTCTCAAGCCCTCTCTAAGTCACTTTACAGAGCAAATCTTGAGCCTGACACAGAAGGGTATAGTGCAGCAAAGAGACAGAGTAGGATATAGTACTAAGATGAAGGTTAACTCTTTGTTTTAATAACTACTGATGAGCTAGATGTTCCACAATCTATGCTGGAGTAGGCATCAAATAACATTGCAATAATGTGTTTAGATCATACATAGAGTGGTTTGTCATGAATCACAGGAACACTGAGGATATGAATACTGACACGAAATTTCTCTAGCTGTTAAACCTTTACTCTGCAGGCATTTTTCCAAAACTGCCTTGTACTACCCTGCATCAGTTGCCAATGGCTGTGTATCTGCGTAAGTCCCAAACTATTTGACCCTCTTTTATGTTCTAGGTGTTCTTCAAGGCAGGTCTCCTGGGACTCCTAGAAGAGATGAGAGATGAGAAACTTGTGAGCCTCATCACTCATACACAAGCTATGTGCAGAGGGTACCTCATGAGAACTGAATTTAAAAAAATGAATGAAAGAAGGTAATATAAGAAAATACTAACAATCATACTGCATCAGACCAAAAGTCCGGCAATGCAGTATACTTTCTCAGGCACAAAACTGTCCTTGGGAAAGACCCTTAGAAAGGCTAGGGGAAACAGAGCAAGCACAAACTAATAATTTCCTTGTTACAGCCTTCCAAATTCTGCCAATGGCTATTTAGCAATTGGACCATGCAGCTGGACCATGATATTTAGTATTTAACAATGAACCTTTTTCCAGGAATGCACTTACCATTTTCAACCTTTAAAAAACCCTGTTATGGAGATAGCCAACTGAACAAGTGCTAAGGTTTGTCTGTTTTGAACATGTCTGATAATTTCATTGGATCACATTGGTTTTGCTATGGAATGGCATATAATCACTCTCTGCTCTCCTTCTCTTTAATTTTCTTTCATGAGTCCATCATCTAAGATGAACAATTCTAGCTTGTACAGAGAAGGTACTCCATACTTTCAACCATCCCAGATAATCTTCCCATTTCAGCTCTCTCCCTTTGAGATGGGATGAATCATGCAAAATCTAAAGTGTAGGAGTGGCAGCACTGGGCAAGCCAAGTAAACTTTCTCAAATGTTGTTGACAAGTGAAAGCTTTAGGAGGAGCGAGGATGCTCTGCCAACCAAGTGCTTTTATTTGTAATACTCCGAAGAATATATTTAGCTCAGGGGCTTCCTGAGCGAGGGATGGTTTCTAAGAACTCAGTAACTCTTACTGGATTTCTCTGCAAGGAATTGTCTAATCTCCCCTTGAACTATGGACATCAACACCATAAAAAGATTTCATTTTTGTTTTCAGTTTCTGTCTTAGTAATTTCTAATATGGTATTTGCTATTTTGAGGGGCTCAAAAAGCATCAAGCTGCTGTTTCCACTATTGACCGTAACTCCCAGATTTGTAATCTCAGCAGCAGTACTTCAAGGATATCAGTTTTCATTCTGGTATTCACCTGAGCACTTGCACTTTCTTTGAGACCGAGGAAAGTCTCAGAGATTCCTAGGCAACATGCCAGAGAAGTTTGTCTGTTTTGGAGTATTTTTACCTCTTATACCTAGACATAGTTATTGTTCATGCTACTGAACCAGTCATTCTGCAATCAAGGGACTAGAAATGACTCTCTCATAAAAGCAAGGGAGGTGAGGAAAAAAGTCTTACGGAAAAGTTCCTTGAGGAAAATGCTGATGCTGTATGGTCAATAATCAGAGTCTGTTTCCAACCCAAGTCTCACCAGCCTCATAAACTGTGTTTTCAGAGAATCCATTTATATCATCCAATACAATGTTAGAGCATTCATGAACGTCAAGCACTGGCCCTGGATGAAGCTGTACTTCAAGATGAAGCCCTTGCTGAAGAGTGCAGAATCTGAGAAGGAGATAGCCAACATGAAGGAGGAGTTTGAGAAAACCAAGGAAGAGCTTGCAAAGTCTGAGGCAAAAAGGAAAGAGTTGGAGGAGAAAATGGTGACCCTGTTGCAGGAGAAAAATGACTTGCAGCTTCAGGTTCAATCTGTGAGTAACCTCCATATTCAGATTCACCCCTCTACCTCTTACTCTGCTGCTCTTTCCCTTCTTTTTCCCATTGTCCTTCATAAACAGACATGTAACAGGGCAAGATTGCCCACTACTTCGTATCTGGTCTTGTCATTTACACCTAAGCAAAGTGAGTACAAAGCACATATAAAACATTACCACCAGTAGGAATACAGGAAATTTTGATTAGGCTTCCATGTAAACCCACTTCACTATTAAGCAGTCACCAGTGGAAGAATCAGATGCTCCACAGTATAAACAATGTGCTCCTAACAATCGTATCTGATTCTAGATTAAATACAGGCTGTTCCCACATCTGCTGACTGCTATAACATGGAGTCAGGGCAGAGGTGCTTTTCTGTCAGAGACAGGACTGAAACTGTGGAACAAAGACTGATGCTTTTCTCTATAATACTGCTGAGTAGAGACTGAAGTTGCACAAGACAGGAATACTGTCAGGTTTTAAAAGGTAATAAGACACTATGTGGCCAAGAGCAGTCTGGTGCAAGTGGACCTGTCACTTGTTTCCATGTGCTTTTGAACCAGTTGGGTTCCGACAAGAGTCCTGTATTGTTTCAAGCACTGAGGCTGTAACTGTGCATGCTGAATCCTTCTTCAGAACTTCAACATAACCTCACCCAGTTTTCTGAGTTTCTTTGTGCCCTTCTTGGTACTTAATGCTCTGTTCTCCAGAATCCACTTAGTTTTACAAGCATTTGGGGCTCCACTTTGACCTCTTCATGGATGATATGCCAAAAAAACCCAGAAGCCCAGGTTTAACTAGGTTAACTAACTTCCAGGTTAGGATGTCTTTCAAAGCAGTCAGATTTCAGATTTTAGAACATAAAAGAACACCTAAGGTATGATCATTGCCCTCAATTGTGTTGTCTGACTCTTTCTCAACTCCCAGTTTCTCACTGTTTCAGTACTGGAGGAGTCCTTCCTGTCTTCTCACTACGTTCCGTTTTCCTGGGGGAATTTCTATCAACCCTGCCTGAAAGATTCCCCAACCACCACCTTCTCCAAGTTCATCCTCAAAAGATGCACACTCACTAGCCATGATTTTCAGTGCGCTATAGGGTTCAGTCAGAATCTGAGAGAGAATTAAACATACCATCTTCTGTCACTGCAGTGATGGCTTTCAGCCATAACTCTTCTGGGAGGCAACAGATACTTTTTCTGGTATTCTGCCTAGAATATATCATAGTAGCATTATTTTAGACAAAATTTTATCTGTTTATCATGTCTCTAAAAATGTTAGTTATAGTAAAAGTTGCAGGCTACAATACAGGTTTGACCCTGTCTTGGCTGAAAGAGAGGTTAGAGAATGATGGGAGCAAGGGTAGCCTCATGTAAATAAAGTGGGAGAAGTAGTTTGGGGACAGACAGTCTGACCTGTGTCATTAGAGTTGGAGGAACTTATTAAAGATAGAATCATCCAACACTCTATGAAAGATGACTTTGAAATGCTGTATGTTTTACAAATGCACACCTAAGATCATGTTTCCATGAAATACAGTTTGCTACCCATCTATTTAACTCACTGATTCCTTGTAGGCTCCCTGTTATGACTCAACCCCATGAGTCTATTGCATGGTATTGTAGTCAAACCATCTGACCAGCTGAAAGGAAGTGTGTCTACCATGGGATTATGGTCCATTCTCCTAGCCATGACTGAGGAGGACAGTTTCCTCATGATCGAATCGTGTACTGTGATTTGCACAGGAAATTCTGCCCTGACCTGTGTAATCAATTTCTTGGAGATGGCACTTGAACAACATATGTTACCTTTTGTCATCTTAATGATAAATTAATGTGCATTCAATATGTTTGACAGGAGAGTGAAAATCTAGCTGATGCTGAAGAGAGATGTGAAGGACTCATCAAAAGTAAAATCCAGCTGGAAGCTAAAATTAAAGAACTAAGTGAAAGAATGGAGGATGAAGAGGAGACGAATGCTGAACTGACAGCAAAAAAGAGGAAACTTGAAGATGAGTGCTCTGAGCTGAAGAAAGATATTGATGATCTTGAACTGACTCTGGCCAAAGTGGAAAAGGAGAAGCATGCAACAGAGAATAAGGTGACAGACAAATCAGGGAATTACTCTTCCCCAGACAGTTTCAGTTTTGTGGAAAGTTGCAGTCATTCCTAAGTGCTCTGAATGGAAGTGGTACATGCCCAAGGCATAGGAGAGAGGTATTGCCACTTAACCACCTGTGACAAAATTTTTTGTTAAAATTATAACTTCCTCTTAGAAAAAATATTTTTTCTATGACAGTTCAAAAAGAGTTAAGAGATTGTTATAGTGCTTGATAGAGAATTTCCATATTTGGCTATTTGCAGTCATAAGGAACCAGTATATTTTGTCTCCTGCAGATAATGGGGGAACTAGTATGCTTGTGAGTAGTTTAGCACAGAATGGTTACACTGGTCCTTTCTTATACGCATTGAGGAGAACGGCTTTTGCACACGTCAAATGTTTTCTTATAATTCTCTTATACTTAAGAAGCCCAGGTCTCAGCTAGGATGGACATCCTTTCCTTCCATTGACTTGATGATACGATGAGAGTTCTTCCTGACTTCTAAGGTTCAGACTGTCAGTGTAGCAAGGAGGGTCTATATCAGGTGGTCATTAACTCATTTATCTCCCAGTAAAAGCACAGGTCTCATCAGGTACATCTCAACAACCAATGTGAAGAGGCAGAATTGAGATATATACATTAAAATTCAAAAGCCCACGTCTATGGTGACACTATTCAGTCCTGCTGTGGAAACAATACTAGCAGAGTTATAATTAGAACCTTGAGGTTCCCTTCACTGCCATTACTGAGAACAATACTGGATCCTAAGTTTGCAATTGCAGATATGTTGGATATTTCTACGCTAACACTTAGAGAAATCTAGCTGGTGCTGGATATTAGGATTAGGGAGTGTCTTATCAGATATCAGGGCCATATAGCTAAAGCAATTAGGAGAGTGAACTTTCCTTATCCCTACTGTCAGGCTTTCCCATCTGAATGAGACAAATAGGAAGCAAGGGTCAGGCAGGCTAACGCACAGCACCTGACGTGTTTAAGATAAGGTTGCTGGTGTGCAATGCTCCACTGAATTACAATGAATACGTTTCCAAGATAAAGCTAGCACAGCTGCTATGTCCAGCAGCCCACACAGAAGCTCCTGCCCTAAATTCTTGATCACCTGTTCCAAGGGTATGAGGTTCTCTGTCATGTTATTGTGTCCCTTTCACTTTTACAGAAAACTTAACATGTCTTTAGCTATGCTTGTCACTTGATAATATATTTTTAAAGAACCTCACTTGCTGAGAATTTAGAGCTGTTTGCCTAGCAAATATATTACATGTAAGAAATAGGTTTTTTGGACAAGAGCAACTCAGAGGGCTTTTGTAAATCCCAGTGGGAAAAACTTGCAGAAGCAAGTGAAGATCTAGCACATGTTCCACTATAGAATTCATCATAGTCAAAAACAACTAAAGCAAGAATTCCTGTCGTTGCAGGAAGAGAGAGGTGTGACTGTCAGGTACTTGTTGCTACCCTCATCATCACCTTCTCTGGAGAGCATTTGACTACATCCATGCAAGATTTTGCAAGGGTGCACTCACTTTGTTCTCAGTCTGTCATTTCTCAAGGCACCTCCTCATAGTGTGGATGCTGGCTGTCTAACAGGTTAAGAATCTTACTGAAGAGATGGCAGCTCTGGATGAAAGTATTTCTAAACTCACTAAGGAGAAAAAGGCCCTCCAGGAAGCCCATCAGCAGACACTGGATGACTTGCAAGTTGAGGAAGACAAAGTCAGCACACTCAACAAAACCAAGACCAAACTGGAGCAGCAAGTAGACGATGTAAGAAAAAAGTTTTTGGGTTGTGTAGGTGGATGCTCTGATGGATTAGAAGAGACTAGAAATCTGTAGTGAGGAGTATAAGCAACACCTAAAGCAGCCAAGCCAGCTCTAATAATTTCAGCTAATAAATCATTGCCATTTGATAGGTTATTGTGGAATCCAGCACATCTTCCATCCTTCCCTGCCCATTTAAACTATGTTAATCACTGGGTATTTTGGCATTGCAGACTTTTGTGCCCTGTTTTAACCAATTAGCCAGAGTAGTATATCTGTGGCAGTTTGACGTTTGCTGCAGAGTTATTTGTGGTCTCTTACTGTGCAGTGTGTATATACTCTGGGAAGTTATGAACACTGGGAATTTGTCAATATTAGCAGTCTATATGCTAGGAACTGCAGCCACTGGAAAATTTTAATTTCTGTATTTTTCAAAAACTTGCATTTCAACTGTGCACAGCCAAACTGTGGACAGCTTAATACCTGAAATGAAATCATAATGGCAACTCTGATATTGCAGCACAGGTGGAGATGAGAAGCATATATAGGACCTTATTGTTTTCTCTATTCATCGATTTCCAACTCTAGTTAGATTTTTAAATCAAGAATAGTTACTTTCAAAGTATAATTTATGTGTTTCAAAGTATGTTTTTGTGTTTTAGCTTGAAAGATCTCTGGAACAAGAGAAGAAACTGAGAATGGACCTTGAGAGAGCACAGAGAAAACTGGAGGGAGATCTGAAAATGTCTCAGGATTCTATCATGGATCTGGAAAATGATAAGCAACAGATGGATGACAGGCTAAAAAAGTATTGCACTGACTTTTTTTTGCTCTCAATTCTAAAACTCAGATTTTTATCTTAACCATATTGAATTTGCATTCTTGTTCTTTAACAGAAAGAATTTTGAAGTTAGCCAGCTGCAAAGTAAAATTCAAGATGAGCAGGTTCAAAGTTCTCAGCTGCAAAAGAAAATTAAGGAGCTTCAGGTAAAGTCTAAGAGTTATTGATATTTTTAGTAGCCGAGCACAAGTTTCTTAGAATTAATTGATATTTATTCTTAGACTGTTCTACAATAATATTTTCCTTCACATGCATAAAACAATTAACATGCACTTTAGGTGCCATTCCCATCTCAGAGCAATTTTACAGAAACTCTGGCCTCTAATCATACATAACTATGCAAGAGATTTCTTAAGTGAAGCTTGTGGCAGGCTTTGAAAATGGATCAGATACTGAGTATAACAGTAGTGAAGTAACTGAGAATTATTTTTCTAAGAAAACAATAGAATGTGACATAACCTGTCATGATCAGGACAGAGACCACATTCTAAATGCAGAGCCAGGAAGACAATTCTCTTCAGTGCTGTTGTCCCACAGTTGTTCATCTCAATGTTCCTTCCATCTTGTTTGCTGATGGAGAGAGGACACTGCTTTGTTTTGGCCTGATTTTTAGGAAATCTCTGAGAAACTTGGATTTCTTTACCTTTTCAAGTGACACATCCCTATTTCTTCAGAAAAGTGCAATACGAGATCCTTCATAACATAATAAATCCATTCTGAGCTATAACATAAAATGAAAGATCAGATTTTATTTCACTGTTGTTCCAAAACTGAATATTGCAAGGCAGTGAAATTTCTAGTGGTGCTTCACTCTCTGTGCTGATATAAATGGATGTGAATGTTTGCTCTTTGTTCCTTAATGATAATTTCAAATCTGTCTATTCAGAAGTCATCATTTAACCAATTAACTTTCACAGGCTCGAATAGAGGAATTGGAGGAAGAAATTGAGGCTGAACGTGCAATCTATGCAAAGACAGAAAAGCAGCGGGCTGACCTCTCAAGGGAGCTAGAGGAGATCAGCGAGCGCCTGGAAGAAGCAGGAGGGGCTACTGCAGCTCAGATTGAGATGAACAAGAAGCGTGAGGCAGAATTTCAGAAGATGCGTCGTGACCTCGAAGAAGCCACGCTGCAGCATGAAGCCACAGCTGCTGCCCTGCGGAAGAAGCATGCGGACAGCACAGCTGAGCTTGGGGAGCAGATCGACAACCTGCAACGAGCGAAGCAGAAGCTGGAGAAGGAGAAGAGTGAGCTGAAGATGGAGATTGATGACTTGGCCAGTAACATGGACTCTCTCTCCAAAGCCAAGGTTGCTGCACAGGAAGAAACATTTCTCATCATTACCACTGTTCCTCTGAACAATTACATGAGCTGAAGGATATGCTTTCTATCTCTTAACAGAGCAATCTGGAAAAGATGTGCCGATCTCTCGAAGATCAGTTCAGTGAGGTCAGAACCAAAGATGATGAACATATGCGACTAATTAATGATTTGAACACGCAGAAAACACGTCTACAGACTGAGAAAGGTGTGTCCCTAGATGAAATGTAACAGTCCTGTGCCAAGTACTTAAATATGCTGTGTGAACGCCTGTGTATTTTGTAATACATTTATCACTGGATGATCTGAACAAAACTCGGACTGTAGAATTTCCTCCTGGTGGCAGTCGTAGAAACTCCACCCAAGGAAACAAAACCAAACCAAAAGAAGCACTGTCAACCAAAATGAATGTGTGAGTTTATGGTTAATTCATCCTCTTTCCTTTGATGCCAGCATAACATTTCTCTTTGATAGCTTTTTCCTACTGGTAGGAATGAAATTGCTAGTCTCCCTTCATTTTACCACATTATATCTTGTGATCACTTTCCATATGACTAGCTCTTCTCATTCGTATGTTTTATGTCTCGTACCTCTGTCTAAAAAAATAAACTTTTCTTGTTAGGTGAACTTACTCGGCAATTGGAGGAGAAGGAATCCTTGATTTCTCAGTTGACTCGAGGCAAACATGCTTTCACTCAGCAGACTGAAGAACTGAAGAGGCAACTAGAGGAAGAAAATAAGGTGACTTGTTTTAATTTGGACCAACAAATTGTAAAATAAATCCATGAGCTTAAACAATAAATGAGATTCCTCCTCAGAGAAAGGTGGAGACATAGAACAGTGAAACTTTTGAACTTTGCCTTGGACTATAACACAGAGAAGAGACATTAGAAATTAAAGGAAGTCAGTTTAAGTCCTTCTCATCATGCTTTCTGAAGTTCAAAAACATGAGAGAAGTGAATGAAAATAGGTCTGTGTGCATACCTTACTGCTACAGGAAATCCCTGAGGCAAAGAAAACAGCAGCAGCCAAAAAAAAAGAAAGGGAGCAGAAGTGCAGGCGTATCCTGGGTTAGATATGAAAGAACAGTTTAAAGTTTTTTCCACCTTCAGATAAACACCAAACTCTACCTGAAAAGCTTACAGGGAAACTTCTTGAGAGATAATTCCTACCTTGCCTGTTGCTGAATTTCTTCTGTCTTTGCCTGAATCACTTGGTGGAGATACGTTTGAGAGGCAGTACCCCAGACAAGAAGGACAAGTGCCTGAACTTCTTTAACATCAAGTCTGAAACACAGAGTCCCTAATGTTATTCACTTTGCTCCTTCTGTTACTCTAGCAACTGTTGCACATGGGCAGTGAGATGTGGACTTTTTATCAAAATATAGTTTAAAAATCCAGTCACAAATTGTTAATGTTTTGACAATTTATATAATTTTACTATCAAGACCAAGAGCGCCCTGGCCCACGCCTTGCAGTCTGCTCGCCACGACTGTGACTTGCTGCGGGAACAATATGAGGAGGAGCAGGAAGCCAAGGGGGAGCTGCAGCGTGCCCTGTCCAAGGCCAACAGCGAAGTGGCCCAGTGGAGAACCAAATACGAGACGGACGCCATTCAGCGCACAGAGGAGCTGGAGGAGGCCAAGTATGTGTAGGGGTGGTCTGGAGCAAGTAGAAGGATATTTAAGTATAAACATGAGAATGAACTGGCGGAAACCAGAGTATGCTTGTAGTGGGAATATGCAGAGCAGTGTGTTTTGTAATGTGTTAGGAATGAAAAGAAGAGTGAGTAGAGGTTTAAAGGAGGAGGAGTAGATGCTTGGTAGTGTCTACAGAAAGGAGAATTCCAGTGAATTAACTGTGCAGTTAATCATAGTAGTTGAAAAATCACATTCTTTACATTGCCAGTATTGAAAGTGTGTTTCTGGTTCCTTTCCACATTGGTATAGTCTACTTCTTGGGTAAGAATTCTCCCAGCCTATGCATCGCTCCAGCGTGCTGTGTCATTCCAGGCTCCTATCGATGCTCTCTGTTCACACCATCACAGCTTTCAATATTGCACTCTCTGCCCATATCTTCCATGCCAAACTCCCTTCCTGTCCATTTTCTGAAAATGTCAGAATTTTCCTTCTCTCAGCACTGGTTGTCTCATCCTGCAGAAAGAAGCTTGCTCAGCGCCTGCAGGAGTCAGAGGAGCAGATTGAGGCTGTCAACTCAAAGTGTGCTTCACTGGAGAAGACAAAGCAGAGGCTGCAGGGGGAAGTGGATGACCTCATGATTGATGTGGAGAGGTCAAACGCAGCCTGTGCAGCATTTGATAAAAAGCAGAAGAATTTTGACAAGGTTCATTCAAAGAGTCTGCCAGAACTGAACATTGTTAGACATTTGATAGGCCAGGCCAAATTCTGAAATTACAAAAGTCCTGCACTCACAGTAAGATAAATTACATTTTATCCAAAGCAAAGCTATGGTAAGGAGCACATAACAGGACATATAGTAATGATAATTTCACAGTGTGAGTAACCCCAGATGACCACAGCAATCAATAAAGTAGCTTTCTGATAGTTTTAAAAAGTATGAAGTCTTCGCAAGGGATATTGGGAGGTTCCATATTTAGTCTTTGATCAGACTGAGCAAGTATTCCCACGCAAACTAACAAGTCCTGACTTTTGCCTGGTGCTCATCTGCCAGCCTTGAATTTGGGCTAGGCAGAGTCTCAGACTCCTTTACACAATGGCAACCTTCACTGCCTTTAATAACATTTAAAAGAATCAACACTGTTTGACCAAGTGATGTTGCACAGCTCTGTGCCTTGGCCCAGCCTTGTGTGAGTGAAATAGGTGAATGTGCTAAAAAAGATACCCTGCAAGGCTGTGGTATCAAACTCGGGAGACAATCATAGAATATGATCTTTCTTGGTGGGTTGAGCGCAAGACCACTGGCTCCAGCAATAATAAAAAGGCTCACACAGCCTCATTCAGACTACCCACATTGTGTCCAGGCTGGTGGCAAATCAAACTCCTGCATGAGGGCTTGGGGTATGCACTAGTGCTGGCTGAAGAGGATAATTTAAGTAGCTTCCAGGAAAACATCAACAGTACATATCACAGTGAATTGATTTTGACAGGCAGAGAACAGTCCAAAGCAAAAGATTGTCAGACAGGCCAAGCCTCTTGTGTTCTTGTCCTGCAAATGTGCAGAAACAGAACTGTTGCAGAATGGGTCATTCTTATGCTCCTGTTTCTCCAGGTCCTGGCTGAATGGAAGCAGAAGTACCAGGAGAGTCAGGCTGAGCTGGAAGCTGCTCAGAAGGAGTCTCGCTCTCTTAGCACCGAGATCTTCCAGATGAAGAACGCATATGAAGAAATACTTGATCAGGCTGAGACTGTCAGACGGGAGAACAAGAACCTCCAGCGTAAGTACAGATCTCTATCAGCTGAGATCCACCATAAGTCCTAAGATGCTTCCATGTTTCTGGCTACCAGAGTTCTGCCTCTTCCCAGGGTTTTGTTCTATATGGTCTTCCCACAAACTCAGATTAGGCAACTTTCTTTTCTGTTCAGCTGATCACAAAGTCACCTGTAAGCACATGCCTACAGATTATTACAGCATCCTACTTCCTTATGGTATTCCCCCTTCTTCATACCATCATAATCCCATTCATAGATAGGGACCAAATTAACTGAATGGACAGAAATGATGATGAAACCAGATACTCATTTTTTTCAGATTACTTCAGTCATTGCCATCAGAAAAAATCTGGAGGGCTGTTGTCTACCTCCTGATTATTGGAGGGCCATGCAGCTGTGGCACAACAGATTGGCATTTAATAAGCAAATGATAAGGGAAACACAACTCAGTTTCTTTTTGTGAGCTGAATGATCCCTGGGGAGTATCTGAGGATAACGACAGCAATCAAACAAGACTGTCTCTGGAGATGTAATTTCACTATCCAGAGGAAGTTGATGTTATTCTCTGAGCTCACTCCAGTTGGTCCCTCTCATTTTCAAATTGCACACTGAACTGGAAATAGCAGATAATCAGAAATAAAGATTACACATGAGAGAAGACCTATTATTTCTCCTCACTGCTGCATCACATTACATCATTATCTCTTCCATCACTCCCACTGCCAAACAGCAACTGCAGGTGCCATTGACAGGATTATCTAAGATGACTTGACTGTGTGTTTTCTGTGTTGCAGAGGAAATTTCTGATCTGACTGAACAGATTGCTGAATCCGGAAAAGCTAATCATGGACTGGAGAAAGCAAAGAAGCAAATTGAGCAAGAAAAGTATGACCTTCAAGCAGCATTAGAAGAAACAGAGGCAAGTGCTCTCAATAAGAGGGCTTGTTTTTAGAGAGATCATGAATGAAGAAAATTTGGAGATTATATATTGCTGTTTATCCCGATACAGTCACAAAGGTGCAGTATGAGAGCATGAGCAGACCAAAGAGCATAGGGACTGCTCCTCTCCTGTACCAATGTGGCATTCCTTGCTGTGCTATCATGCACAAAAAACCTCAGTCCCAGACTAAAATTGAGCTCATTCTGCACCACCTGTTTGAATTTGCTCCTGTGAAAGGCTGAAGAAAGGTCATTTGCTTTTCAAAACCCTGACAATTTTTGTTTTCTAGTCAAATTAAACAAGGATATTTTCAGACCAGGTCTAATCCATACTTAAAAGTCTTCTCAATGTCACCTCCTGTTCAAAGAAAGTTGAATGTTGAAGAGAATTAAGATTGTATTTCTTCAGTTCCTTCACTTTCAATGAATGGGAGTCAGTAATACATTCAAAGAGGAGTCAGTTTGCAGGACATGGGTTCTGATGAACATGGAGAGATTGCTGGCGATCAGCTGAATCTTGGAAGTGCTGCGGGTACACTGACATGCTTTACTGACACGCTTTACTGACACAGAATGCATACCAGGTTCCACAGTTCCATGATTTTTCAGTCTTCCTTATTGTCTTTGGCTATCCCTCAGCTTTTCATAACTTTAAATCTTACTTTTTTCCCAATTCATGACAGATTGCAGTGCTTTCAGCTCCCTTCTGTCTGAGTTCTGCCTTTGGTTCCCTATCTGCCCTGACAGTCTCTTGGTAAAGCTTTTATTACTTCTGTATGACCATATCTCATTCTCCACAAAATATCTTTGAGAGCACTTCATGGAGCTGCCCATGGTATACCTAGGGCAAACATAGAGATACAGAATTAATTTAGTTTGGAAAGGATCCCTGGAGGTCTTTAGTCCAACCTCCTGCTCAAATCGGGGCTAACCTCAAAGACATTATGTTGCTCAAAGCCTCATCTAATTGGTCTTTACAGTTTCAAAGGATGGAGATTTCATAGTATTGCTAGTCAACTTTTTCCAGTGCAGCATCATTCTCATGGGAAAACATTTTTATCCTTATATGCAGTCAGGATTTCCCTTGTATCAAGTTTTGATTGTTGCCTTTTGTGTTTTTGCTGTCCACCACCAAGAAGAGCCTCACCTTATTTTCTCTGTAACTCCACTTAGGTAGAAAAAGAAGTAAACAACAACTGACACATCTCTCATCTTTAGATCTCACTAGATGGGCAGGCAGCAGGTGCAAGAGTTATAGTGGCCATGCAAATCCATCTGCTCTAATTTATGCATCTAAATATCATCAGTCTAATCTTGACATTAGTCACCATAGGCTCATTCTAGAATAAAAAAGCAGAAACAGGCATCTCTGGAGGGTCTGCTCTTGAAAGGGATGCCAAGGCTACATCAACTGTTTCATTCTCTGGATGTGCTTATTTCTGTCCACTGGTTGTAAACACCCAGCCTCAGGCTTTTAACTCCTAGACATCTGAAGCTAGATGATAGGAGTATCAGGAGGAAAAGGCTGTATGGAAAGGGAATATGCTCACACAGTAACTGGGACGGGACGAAGTGCAGAGCCCCTAAGCAGAATTCAGCATGGAGATGCAAGAGAAGGCAAGTTTCTACTGAGCATGAGGCTTGGCTGTCCTACTTTATGTTTTTACAGGTTTTGTTATCTCTGTAGTGCCAATATATCCCTCAGTGCTCAGACCTTGTGGTACTGGAGGCATTTTCCTAAGGAGTCTTATTCCTAAACTACTGATTAATATCCAGCTGAGGTATAATGACTCTTGCGTATGGCAATAGCAGTCAGCTTTTTCAGGACCTTTTCTAAAGGTCCACAGTAAGGCAAATATATCTGTGTTTACTGTCTGTAAAGTGTCAAAATTCTGCACGGGCATTTCCCAGTAATGGACACTACAGAGACAAATGATATTTCAACCCTGCCAGGGCTCTTTAGAACATGAAGAGGGAAAAATCTTACGTGTTCAGCTGGAGTTGAACCAGCTGAAGTCAGATGTTGATAGAAGGAGTGCAGAGAAAGATGAGGAAATTCAACAGCTGAAGAGGAATCACCAGAGGGTATTAGAGTCTATGCAGACCACACTGGATGCTGAGATCAGAAGAAGAAATGATGCTCTGAGGCTGAAAAAGAAGATGGAGGGAGATCTGAATGATATGGAAATACAGCTGAGCCATGCCAACTGTCAGGCAGCAGAGACACACAAGCACCTCAAAGCTGCGCAAGGGCAACTCAAGGTAGGGACCCCAAGGGCCAGTGTCCTACAGGTCTTTACCACTCACTGTGCTTGCCTCTGAGTCTCATGGTGCTTTCACTTTCAAAGGATTCCGAGCTCCATTTGGATGATGCTTTGAGAGAGAATGATGACCTGAAGGAGCAGCTTGCTATGGTAGAGCATAGGAACAACCTGATGACAACAGAAATGGAGGAGATGCGAGCTGCTATGGAGCAGACAGAGCGAGCCCGGAAAGTTTCTGAGCAGGAGCTGATGGATGCCAGTGAGCGAGTGCAGCTTCTCCACTCACAGGTATTTTTTATGTCCTTTATAATAGGTATGTGGGAGTGGTGAAATGGGGTGGGAATGACCCGGTTTTGGACTGTCCCAACAGAACACAAGCCTCCTCAACACCAAGAAAAGACTGGAAGTGGACATTACTCATTTACAGAATGAAGTTGAAGACAGCATTCAGGAAGCCAGAAATGCAGAGGAGAAAGCAAAGAAAGCGATCACAGATGTGAGTCTTCTTGCTTGCCTCTCTTCCATTTTATACTATTGCAGTCACTTTTACACTTTAGAAAGGCGGCAATCAGGTGGAGGAGAACCAATTCTTCAACACAGGAACAGAAAATATCAGTGACACAATCCCTCGCACATGGGCCTCACACAGCCTCTACCCTACCGCTTGCCATGGAAGACTCCTTTAGTCTAGGTCCTCTACTCATGTTCTGCTAGCAGTTTGTGTTGAATTGGCATTCTGTCTCCCCCTCCCCATACCCACATTCACTTTTGCTTCCAGGATAAATGTAATAGACAAGACAGGACAGATGGTGGCAAAATTGTAACAAAAGTCTGAACCAAGTCCTGTTTAGACACAGCACAGAAAAGCAGAAATTAAGACTAAAATCATACATGCTTCCATACAAATGCTAGACGTAAGAAAGAAGACAGAATAGAAATGTTTAATTTAAACAAGGCTACAGTTCCACCGCATCAGAAGAAACAAATCTTAGGATGATCTAGGAAAGATATATGAAAATGAAACAAGTCATGGTGGACCTGGGCCTGAAGTGCTGTGTCTAGTTCCAGTTGCCCGCCAGTGGCAGTGCTGCAGGTTCCCCTCTGCCCTGTCACATTGGTGACAGCTATCCATCCCGAATTCTGAAGATCTCAGCGAGCACAAGCTTTCCATTGTAGTTTGACATACTCGGGGGCATTTCATTGGCAAAAACTGCTTGGGAGTCTGACTCTTCAGCAAATTTAGGCACCAAATGCCCAGATATTCAAAATCATTTGAGAGCCCAGAAATGCAGAGTGCTAGCTGGTGATACTTCAAGATGCTCCTAATTTCCACAGACTCTTAAAAAATGAAACTTTGGTACTAAGTCATTTGCATGCCTTAATCATTTTTTTCTTGTCATCAACCCTGCCAGTTCTCCAAGGCAGAGTAGTTTTAGAAATACAGATACCGAGGAACAGTGATCCTCTTTATATGACAGACCCTTAGCAAAGCCATGGGCACTGGCTGAGAAGGTGGAGAGCCATACACCAACATGAAGCTGGGCATTGGTCCCAGGGAGAGTGCGGAACTACCAGGGATAGGGAGGCAAATTTGTAACATAACTGTGCATTACAACCAGGCAGCCATGATGGCAGAAGAGCTGAAGAAGGAGCAGGACACCAGCGCCCACCTGGAGAGGATGAAGAAGAATCTGGAACAGATGGTGAAGGACCTGCAGCTCCGTCTGGATGAAGCCGAGCAGCTGGCACTGAAGAGTGGAAAGAAGCAACTCCAGAAACTAGAGGCAAGGGTATGATGAAGACTAGGGTAGGCTAAGGTCAAGCTCCTGAGTGGGCCCTTGGTTGCTGGAACCTCTTGGGAAGTTTACAGCAGGGACAACCCCAGGTATCTCCAGGAGGTTTGATAAGAGTTACACTGAGCAGTCTAACATTGCACTGTGGGTGAGAAACTTGAGAATGACCTCATAAAAACTGAATGGGCAAAATGGTGGCAGATGAACATCAGGATAAATATATACGGTAACTTACCTAGGGAAAAATAATTTAAAACATACTTACTCAGGGATGAACTTGGAACTGGCCATTACAGCCCAGTCAGGAGATCTCAGTCTCATCCATGACAGGCCTCAGAAGCTGTTTGTTCAATATGCAGCAGAAGTAAAAACCCAAAAGAGGAAAAAATTTGGGCTTCATTAGGAAAGGCACTAAGAACAAGACAGAGAGCATCACTTGCCACTATATTAAATGTACCACATGCAGTTCTGGTCTCTGCAATTCAAGAAGGACCTGACAGTTAGAGAAGCATCCAGGGAATGGCAGCTGAATGGTGGAGCCTTATGAGGAGAGACAAACAAGGCTAGGACTCTTCCGTTTGGAGAGGAGATGGCTGAGGGGAATGCAATAAGAGTTTACAGAATCATGACAGCAGGACCAAGATGTATTCTGAATGGTAATGTACAATATGAGGGGTAAGGACACATGATGCAGATCAGGATATCTTCACCCGGAGATTAGTTTAAAAGAAATAAAAAAAAATTTCAGTGGGCACTGAAATTCTGGGACCTGCTGCAATGGGAGGCTGTAGAGGCAGCTGGTAGAAGGTTCAAAAGGGGACTAGAAATCAGCAGGTTTATAGACATACCTAAGGGAACAGGCATAGATATGCCTCTTACACCTCTAATCTAATGACTGTGGAAGCTGGACAAGTGTGAGGGGAGTAGACAGCAGCCAGGTTTCCATGTTGTCCCTAAAAAGTATATGTTGCTGCCACTCCCAGAGGCAGAGCATTGCGCGAGATGGACCATTTGCCTGACCCACTTATTGCGCTCTTAACTGTTCCTGTTCCAAAATACAGCACAACTGACTGGCAATTACGTGCTCTTGGCTTTGAAAGGAAGTATCCACACAGAAATAAAAACATTAGTGTCCAGGTTTGACTTATATACATGGCAGAAGAGGCATGGAGCTATGCGAGGTTGTTAAGGACTATTCAGGAGGATGGGCTGGACTCAAAGATTACGAATTAAACAGATATTCCCCATTTACCTGGTGAATATTGAGAGAACCGTCCCTTCGCTGTTTCAATTTCCTTTTCTATGACAGATTTAAGCCTATTTTTGACTATAAAAGTCCCAGGTATGCATAGAAGTTCCTTCTATAAATAACTCTGGATTCACAGACTATGGAACCACTAATACAGCATGGCGAGCAGTTTTTAGCTAGTCTAGCCCCAAGAAGCAGCTGCAGGAAGGATCAGCAGCCATTCTTGGCAGCTTGCTGTCTTCACCATGATACTGTGTTTCAGATTAATGAGTTAGAAAATGAGCTTGATGCTGAGCAGAAACGAGGAATAGAGTCACTGAAAGTGACTCGCAAGTATGAACGAAGGCTGAAAGAGCTCACTTACCAGGTATTTCAAATCCTCTGCCCTCTTACATGCATCACCTCCATCAATCTTCCGAGGCTGACTTGATTGTCACTTCCCACAGTCTGAAGAGGATAAGAAAAATATTCTCCGTCTCCAGGACCTGGTGGACAAGCTGCAGTTAAAAGTGAAAGCATACAAGAAACAGGCTGAGGAAGCTGTGAGTGCGGGACTCTTTTTAAATCTTTGTGGGCCCTGGGTGGAGATTTCCAAAAGGACTGGGATCCCAAGTTCATTAAGATAATTGAATACTAAGTTTGATAGGGCAGCTATGGCCACTGCCTTTGAATATTCCTTATCTCATACAGACTTACGGCTCACAACAGAGCAGGCACAGCTGTAATTATCCTGGAGTTGTTGCACTTTTCGAGCAACACTAGCCAATTTTCCCAGCTGGAAATGAGCAGGACTAATTGTTCTGTCCCCAGCTAAGTGCTCATGTTGTTGACAGTACTAGATAGAAATGGAGTGCTGGCAATGCAGGGATGTAGCTGTGAGGCTAACTAGTAGGTGAGGTTACTGTGGCACAGCCATAGAGTGTTCGGTTAATGGCAACAGGGCAATGTCACTCTGCTTCCACTGATGGCACTGCATGACTTCCAGGAAGAACAGGCAAACACTAATCTTTCACGATGCCGCAAGACCCAGCATGAGCTGGAAGAGGCTGAAGAACGAGCTGATATTGCTGAATGTCAGGTTAACAAGTTGCGAGCCAGAAGTCGTGATACTGGAGGACAGGTGAGTTGGAGGGCTGCAGAGAAGGATTGTTCCTATGCAGCAAGTGCCACAAAGATCTCTGCGCAAAGACCTGGCATCCACAGCTGTATTCCTCCCACTCTTGCACTGGAGTGTCCTCATAAAGCAAGGCCAGAAATTGGCACTAATTCAAAACCAGTGGGTTTTGAAAGTCTTTTTGGTGCCTCCCAAGAGACAGACCAGATATGATCGACTCTAAGAATCCAGGTCTTTCAGCGGAATTGGGAGATACTTGTTCTTTGCCAGTAATATGGCAGAATATTTGCAATAGCCACAGACGTGAAGCAACCCCACAAATAATTCAATTACTCCAATAACCTCTATATTATCTTCCTTTTTTTATATTTAGAAATCTGAGGAATGAGGTCCCTGACCAGAGCTGCAGCAAGCTCCCTTACAATACAGACTTCTGCGCATCCAACAGAGATATTCGTTACTTACTTCAAGTAACTAGGCGTGCATGTAACTGATCTTTGCCCTGGTCATATTTAGTCAACCCTAAGTAGAAGCTGTGAGAAATAAAAATAAACCTGGGTGATACTCTGGTGACTGTAAGGACTATCAATTTGTTATGAGATTGGCAGTGAGCATTTGTGAATGGAAGTAGCATGTACGGCGGCAGCAGTTCCCAAAGTTCAGGTTATATCCTACGCAGGGAAAAGAGTTCCCAGGGCAATAGGAACACACTCCTCAGTTGTTCTCCACCATTTCAACTTTCATGCTTGAGAGAAGCTAACAGTTAAACAGGAAAAATACAGAAAAGCTCTCTCTGGAAGACTGTAACAATACCTGTGACGTGAACTGCTGCCTTCTGCCTTTGCAGTCCATGGCATAGCTCTGTGAGGATGGGGAACACATCTCCTCCAGACAGCGCATATGCGTGGGAATCTGCCACGAGTGGAAAGAATGGGTGGGCATCAGCACCCTACACTGTCTGTCTGTGCGCAGTGGGATGTGTTTGTGGAAGGGAGGGAAAAGGAGGGTATCCGCTCCATGCAGTGTACGCGAGG